>NC_092802.1:12517413-12700167 GCF_918797505.1 Bemisia tabaci | reverse complement strand
AGTCCACGCCACGAAAAGTGGCGGGTGAGGGGCGGAGACAGTCGGTCGGTCTAGTCTATCGTTGAAGGGTTGAAGCGCAGGTATTGGCCCGTAGTTGAAACGGGGTAACGACTGGGCCAATACCTGCGCTTCAACCCTTCAACGCTAGACTAGACCGGCCGACTGTCTCCGCCCCTCGCCCGCCACTTTTCGTGGCGTGGACTATAATCGATCTTTTAACATAGGTTTCAATGGCAGATCAATCGATATATCGCAAAACACGCCACGCCACCGGACGCAGATGCATTCAGCAATGAATCCGAGTATTGTATTCAGTTCACGCCAGAATTTGGATTGCCTCAATGTCAGAAAGGATATTTTAAAATTGTTCAGGGTATGACTGTCAAAGCTTTGATTAACTAACTGCCTTTGTAACCAGGGTAACTCAATCGCAGTATTTTTAAAGTTCCATTGCACCAATCCAGTTACAAGCACTAATCATAAACTTAGGGGAAATATACAGCATCGTTCTGCTAAAATGGCTATTGACAAGAAATTTAAAAAGAAAAAAATCACCTCTCATCATGACATTTGGGACACGAATCAAATATTAATTTCTGGTCTGTATCACTGGTTTTTTTTTTTTTTTTTTTTTTTTTTTTTTTTTTTTTTTTTTTTAAATTTCTCTTTGGCTAAGAACCTCATGTCCAAAGTTGATAAATAAACTGTTTTAGTTTTTATTATTCTAAACACTCCCTCAGCATTTTTAATTTTTTTCCCTTTTCTTTCAGACCCAGCACAGATCTCAGAACTCCTAAGTAAGACTATAGCCGATGCGCATGCACGAACGTGTTTGTACACTTTAGAACACATTCATGACATGTTCCGCAAGCAGCAGGATATATCAAAGCTTATTTACTATAAAGGATTGGTATGTATAGATTCTTTATTTCTCGTTTTTTTTTTTTTTTTTTTTGCGTATGGTAAATAGCCCAACGCCAACACAAAACAATTTTTCTGGCTGAAATGCGATTAAAGCTTTTGTTGTTTTTCTTCTGGCCTCTCGCAAAAAAAGTTGTTAAATAAGAGCTGAAGTCGTTTTTTGATGCTACGCATTTAATTTAATTAAATTTTAATTTCCTAGCAACGAGCTTGCTCAGTAATTTTTAATTTTGCTCAGTAATTCTTGAAAAGTAGAGGGTTTGAAGTTTACAGAATCATTCTCCCAGATTTTTTGAATGATTATGAGCCACGAAAAAAAAGTTTGAAGTTGCGAATTTTTAGCTCTCATTTTTACGTGCAAGGCCGAGTAGGCCAAGATGGCGTCAAAAAATGTCCCTATTTATCCTGATTCTGCGTTTCCTCCACCGCGATCCGTGAGCCGTGGAGCACAAGGTTGCTAGATTTTGCGATACAATTTTGATGTATTACATGGATTTAAATTGAGAAAATTGGTAATTTTTCAGCACCATCTGGCAACAATTGTGCAGTCGTTCTCAATGATTGGTTGCACGTATTTATTAACGTGATTGGCGTAATTATTATTGTGCATATTTATTGGAAATCATTTTGCAGTTAGGTACTATGATCCCTGGCTCATCTGAAAAAACACCTATGTGCCGAAGGAAACTGGAGGTACATACGTTTTTTCTAAACTGAGCCAGAAATTGTAGTTCCCAATTGCAAAATGTGGTATAATTGTGTCAGAGGCAACACTCGATCGAAATTGTGGCCGCCAGAGGGATATTTTCCGCCGCCATCTTGGCTTCTAAGCGATGCACGTTTGAATGGAACCTCAAAATACGCAACTATTAACTCGTTTTTCGTGGGTTAATATCGCTATCTTATCTTATCCCTTATTGTATGTAGGTATACAGATAAACTCAGTATCCACTGAGTACTCATTAAGATCCTGCTTCAAAGTTTCCAAATTAAGTTGTTAAAATATTGAGAGTCTGTAGAGATCTCAGCCTACCCTGGTAAAAATTGGCAGTAGAATCTGTGTTCCAAAATACCCTAGACCTACAGCCGGCTATAAGATTTCCAATAGCTTCTATAGCCGGCTACACAATTTCTTATAGCCTTTTATAGCCGATGGCGATTAAGCAACAGCCAGGTGATAAAGTGTATGCTAAGCGTTACTAATTACGGATGCTAGGACTTGGTGAGTTTTTGGAATACTGTTCTCTTTTTGGGCCGTAGTATCTTGATTTATTTTACGAGGAAAGCTCCGTACTTTTGATGGATGCCTGCCATTACTAATATATTAGAGCGCCTTCAGTTTCGTATGATACTGTGCAATACCTCTGGTGTGAAATAGTTGCTTCAAGCGCCGGGGCACGCTGCGGCGCGGCAGGCGGGCAGCCAGCGCAAAACGCGCATTTGCGCCTACAAACCTAACAGGGATACTTCACGCGTTGCGCAATGCGTGAAGTATCCCTGTTAGGTTTGTAGGCGCCAGTGCGTCGCCGCTCCGCTTTGTGTTTGGCTCTAATATTTAATCTGGCGGAGTCAGCGTTATTCAACTCATGATTTTGAAATTTTTGCACATCCTGTATGGATTATTCTCATTTTAATTGATGAAAAAAAATATGTATTAAAGAAAAATATAGTGTGTGTTTTATAAATATTAAGGTGGTTCTGTATCAAACTTAATGATTTCCAAAGCACACGAATTTCTACACAATTTCTTATAGCCTTTTATAATCGATGGCGAAAAGCAACAGCCAGGCGATAAAGTTTCAAGCCCGGCGATAGGAACTATATCCCAGCTGCATAATTTTTTATCGCTTCGTATAGCCCGGTCGTATGATTTTCTCCGTATTCTACAGCCAGCTATATGATTTGCTGTAAGCCTTCTTCAGCCGGCTATAAGAATTCCTATGGCATTTTGAAACGCAGCTCTTATCGCCAATTTGTACCAGAGTATCCGTCTTGTAATTTACCTGAGAGATCTTCTTTATCGATTAATGCTCAATATTTTTTTGTTCACAGTCTCACGAAGAGCTATGGCTTGAATGTGCTCAAAAGTTAACAACTGTTATACAACAAATTATAGAATTTGCCAAAATGGTTCCCGGGTTTATGAAGCTGTCTCAAGACGATCAAATCGTTCTGCTCAAAGCAGGTTGGTATTTCAATCTCAACAGATGCAAAAGACACAATTTTTCCATGAGGATAATGGCTTGTGTCTCAATGCTAAGGGCGCCAACGCTCGAATAGTGTCTACAAATAGATGTATAACAAGAAAAATTTGAGTGCAAATAATTCTTGACTGAAAATATCTATGACCCTATCAAAACTGTCTCATGGGAATATTTCACCTGTTTCCTTGTAAAGCCATTGGTAATTTGCCCAGGTTCGCATAAGAACCATAAGAGTTCCCTTAGCCAGGAATCTCATGGGCCCCAATTGGACTGTTTTGACAGGGTGTGTAGGCCAATTGAAGAGGATACGAACTGGTGCTGTAATTCTTTATCCAAAGCAGCTAATCATACAGCCCTTTAAAGTATCAGTTTATTTTTAGCAGACACCTAAGACCAAAAAATTGCTAAATAACGACAGTTAAAAACGAAAAATATTGAATCAAAATTTGTCTTTTAAAAACCTGAAGGATTTGAGCTTCGGTCTTGTTTCTCTTTGAGTTCCTTTAAAAGCTCGGCTCTGAATTTTTTTATCTCCATTTTGATATCATTGATATACATTTGATATTATTATTTGATGTGCTATGGAGTGAGGTCCAAAAATTGCTTTGCAGCTGTAAAAAAGTGCATACCTATAATATTTAAGAAAAAAAGGCATAAAAGTACTATTGTATTGCATCATACTTGGCACCTGACGGATAAAAATTCAGAAGCTTTCATATTTTTGTTCAGTTCTTAATTGTTTTTAAATTTTTTTGTAAATACAGGAAGTTTTGAGTTGGCTGTGATAAGGATGTCGCGGTATTATGATCTATCGCAAAACTGTGTGCTGTATGCGGACACTCTTCTACCGCAGGATGCTTTCTACACACAGGACACTCTAGAAATGAAACTAGTTAATTTAGCATTTGAAGTAGCACGAAGTATTGCCGAATTAAAGCTAACAGAGACAGAACTTGCCCTGTATTCTGCGGTCGTTTTACTATCACACGGTTAGTATTGAGTTCTGGTTCATGAATATCAACTTTCTTTTAAAATGCTAAAGTTTATGGAACATTTTAACCCCCCCCCCCCCCCCCCAAACTTGATCTAGTTTGCAAAACCTAGGGGTTTTTCTGATAAAACAATTATTGTTCGTCTAGCTTACAGATTTTTTTTTTTTTTTTTTTTTTAAATGATCAGTATAATACCTCTACAACTTTTAGTATTATTTTTAAGTAAGGAGGATAATTTTTTTAATGACTTTTTTTAACATGCCTCGATATTTTCCCAGGTGCATTTAGAATTTTGTCATTTCTACAAAATCACTTAATACATGTACAAACAAACCAATACTACAAGTTGTGGCGTATTAAATTCTGAGTATTTTTTTAAATAATAATAGCTTTCTAGCAGCAATATAACTGAAGTTACACTTGTTCCAAGATCTGGAAACTCTTAAACAGTAACTTTTTCATTATGGACAGATAATGATAAGTAAGACAGAGTATAAGTTGATGACCAAACTACTTCGATTTATTAAAAATACTTCTGAAGCATCAAACAAATAAACGAATACATCATTCATCCCAGCAGAATTCAAATAATAAGAAAATGCAAAAAAATTGAATAAAATGAGTTTTGAAGGTCTCTTCCTTGAGTAGGTACTTTAAAGTGCTCATTTTGTTCTTACGTAATGTACTTTAAGATTGAAAACTTAATAATGCAATACAAAGCGGATTTTAATAATTTCAACCCTGATTGATGTTGGTATTTATTTGATACCTAGCTTTTATTTGTTGACTGAGATTTTTAATTATGTTCATTTTTTTTGTTTCTTTTAATATAGATCGGCCAGGACTGAAAGGGTTAGCTGAAATCAGTAGGCTGGGTCAAGCTGTATCGAAAGCTTTAAGACTGGAGCTCGACAGAAACCATGGACCCATCAAAGGGGATGTTACTGTTTACGATGCCCTGCTCGCCAAAGTCCCCAGTTTAAGGTACGGACCTCACTTTCACTTAATTTTGAAATCCAAACAATTAAACTCAATTTTATAAATTTTCAAGCAATTATCTATTCTGAAAAACTAATAAGAGTATCCGCTCCAAATATGGAGCCTACTTTTTCACCACTTGGAGCCTCTGCTATTTATATTCAAACAAACAGTAACAAGAAAGATTTGAAATTTTATCCGTGCCATGCAGATTTTTTCTCTGAACAATAAGTCAACTAATTGTTTTAATTCATCAGGAGAGGAAGGAAACCGCTCAAAAACGACAGATGAGTGAAATTTCAAGGCTGAGAGTGCCATGAATTTTAAGTAATGGCATGAAGTAATTGACCACTACACTGCCGTGTTTAGAAAGAGCGCTGTATGAACCTTCAGGCGTTGCCAAATTTCCTTTGATAGAACACGAACTTCCTGGTGAACTTGTGAATACTTTTCTTCCAATTTTTCAGATATTTTGTTCTCACTTCAATATACTTTATCTGAAAATTTCATAGAAAAATGTTCATAACTTTTCTTAAAAATAAACATTGTATGGGAGGAAATTTGGCAACTCTTGAATGTTCATACGACGTTTTCCCTTAGCATGGCAGTATGGCTGAGGTGGGTAAAAAAATGAAATAGATCCTGAAAGTAGAAAACACAGGAAGAGGGAATAATCAAATCTAAATGTAACCAAGCCAAAGCTTTACGTTTTGTTGTTTTTTAGCTCTGGTTAGATACCCATTTTTCTTTTGTTTTTTAGTTTAATTATTCGGGCTACTTTCAAATTTTGTTGTTATCTCCTAAAATTGTGTAGTTTAAACTATTTTTATTTAATAAGAAATTCTCAATCCCTCAGAAGTGCTACCCAAAAAGTATAATATTCTAAGATTCAAATTTCAAGACTGTACTATGTTCTGTCTTCTCTCTTTTTCCAGAGAACTGAGTATGCTCCATATGGAAGCGTTAGCTAAATTCAAACGCTCAGCGCCACATCTCGAGTTTCCTGCCCTGCATAAAGAGTTGTTCTCGGTTGATAGCTGAGTACATTCTTCCTCCTAGTAAGTCACTTTTTCTTAACAATTTCATGTGAAGGGTGCCATTTATAAAAATGTTGAATGAAATTTGTTGCAACGCACAGGGAAGTAGAACCTTAAAGGAAGGCAAAAAACGTCTAAGGGAACTGATTTTTTATCGTTTACGATTGAAAAATCAAATTTTGAATTTTCAAAAAAAGACACTGTTCAATATTCTGAAGACTAAGCATTAGGTAATTTACTTCATTGTTGTGCTGCCCATAGAGGATGTAAACAACTGCATTCCAGTATGTCAATTTTAGGGCCCAGATTTACCAAATTAAAACTTTTATTAGTTTCTTTTTCTTAATTTTTCCTCTCAATTGTGGATTTTCAGCCGAAAACTTCAGATTTGCAACTTTGGTTACTTTCTACATAAAAATGAATTTTAAAGCTTATCAGCTCCTAAATAATTTATTTTGTGGAAGGAAGGACATAATTTACTTTTAGCCAGCAAAAAATCTAACTATTTTCATACTGTAATATCATTAATTGCAGCTCTTTACTTGCTCAAAACTCCAAATAGCCAAAAATCCATTTTTAATTCAAAATCCTGGCTTTGAGAGAATATTTATGGCTACTTCAAGCCAGGTATGGTCTGCTCTGAGTTAAATTTTTAGGCTTTTTCCTTTCAATAAGCAATCAATTTATTTGTTCTCTACGTTTATTTTTACATCAGTTTTATGTTTGTATTTTCCAGAATTGAAGGTAGTTTTCTCGTCGTTATGGTGCACATGTCTGGAGCTGCTGGTTTCTACAAGAAACTTGTTTGGCAAGCTACGAAACTTTCACAGTGCATTCATGTTTTCAGTACCTATTCCCTTTGTGTAGGTACCTTAATTTTCATGTATAAAATATTTATTACAAGTATAAATATTTATGAAATGAAGTAAGTAAAAAAGTGTAGTTTAACTAATTTTGATTTTCTAGTAGATTATTGTTATTGATTAAATTTTATTTAAGAGGAAAATATTAATAATTAATATATTATAATGATAATTAAATAAAGAAGTTTTAATGAATGTAAGAAAAAAGAAACAATCTAAGAAGAGACAAGCAAGTAAAACAAGAAGAGAGAAAAGAAGGATGATAAAGGCCGGAGATTTAATGGTCCACAAATTAAACAAGGCCAAAAACACCAAGCTCATTATGACATAAAAAAGAATTAATCTTTTTTGTGTATTCTT
This sequence comes from Bemisia tabaci, assembly GCF_918797505.1. Taxonomy (NCBI): domain Eukaryota; kingdom Metazoa; phylum Arthropoda; class Insecta; order Hemiptera; family Aleyrodidae; genus Bemisia; species Bemisia tabaci. The sequence goes on along the minus strand of NC_092802.1, from coordinate 12,692,812 downwards.
GCAAAACTTGTGTTTCTATGATATACCAAGGCAAGGTCTGAAATCTCTAAAACCAGTTCTATATCCTTGAAATGTCTGACTTTAAATCCTTGCTAATGCACTATAATGGTTCTTTCCCCCTCCCTTTTCACAAGTTTGGTTGTTTAATATTTTTGACCCTCTTTTTATCTTATTTCTCAAAGCTCTGCCATCCAAAGAAAGGACGCGAGTTAATCATGGTGTTCCAGTTAATTTTCATGCAAGTAGCTATAATATTCAAAAAATGTAAGATCATTTGCAAAGCAAGGATTTTCAAACAAATCCTAATTTAAGAAAACTGAAAAAGTTTTTTTTTGCCGAAGAGAGTGGTTTGTAAGCAGAGGAACTGGAACATATTGACTGACTCTTATAGCTCTTGCTCGATGTGGTAGTATTTTTCTCAACCTCATGGTGTAATTGCTTTGTTTAAATCTCCCAGCAAATTTTTCAGACTTTGGCTCTTCCTCTTTGAAAAGATACGTTTCATTCTTGTTCATACATTCATTACTCAACGACTCTGTTTATCCATGAAAATCAGTGACATTTGCGCAGGAGATGAGGCACAATTATCGTGAATCCCTCTGTAAAAGAGTAATTAGTACCTACTGATATCCTCTAGTTTTCTCTTCATTTTTGTAACTCACCACTGCAAATATCATTAATCGTTTGTGCTGTGAAAATTATTGCAAATCCCATTTTTGTCCATCTCATCAAATTTAAGTTATTTTGCAATCTAAGTAAATGTGCACAAATCTGTATTATTTAGGTCAAACGGTTGAAAATTTATAAAAATAGAACTTATAATTGCAATGCATTTTCCCTCAAGTTCACTGCCATTTATAGAATGTATCCACCATAGTCATTAAAATGTCAGTGTTTACTTTCCTTACATTAAAATTGTATCTCGATAGGTCAGTTTCAAGTTATTTTTCGTTTGAGTTTTAAGCGGTGGGCTAAAAGCAGACGTCACCGCTGTCCTGTTAAACTGAGAATGCTATCACCATCCCCTTGGTAATAGATTTTCAAGCTTCATCTCCTTATTCTAGAAACCGTGTTTCTTGATCTCACTTTTTTTCATGTGTAAATATTTGACAACTTTACATTGTATAATTACAAATTTTCTCTCCCATCTCGGTGGAAATCTTCATTTTTAAAGTGAAATCCAGTAAGTCTGCATATTTGTAACTTTTAATAACATCATCTCTACCTGTATCGATCTATCCTTCTGACAGGCTAATTTTCTCTGTTAAGTATTTTAAGTTATGGAAAAAAAAATCACGTTTTCAAATCTGAGTTTCTTTTTGAAAAATCAATCATCTCTCAGCTTGGGAAAGATTAAAGTCTGCATTTAGTTTTTATCGCAAAAAATTGCTTCTGAGTAAGCATAGTTCTTGTGACGGAAAATTTATTTTTCAGATAAAGATTGAACATGTATTTATTTTCTTTCAACTCACTCTCTTCCAGTAAAATAGACAAAAAAAGGCGTTATTTCAAGTAAATTACTTCTTTCTGAACTGTCAGCAACAACCGTTTAAATTCAAGTTTTCAAGAGTAAGAGAGAATTAAATGAATGACTTTGGTTTCAACCCTAATCCTCCAGTGGAAAATTATGAAAAGTTTTTTCCTCCCTTTCAAATCCTTTGCTTACAATTTTTGCGCGTTTTATTTTCATTTCATCATAATTTTCTCAGGCTCCTCACTGCCCAGCAAACCACAAATCCAACTAATTACAACTTGTTTGAGGAAATGAGTTTCGTCAAACAAGTGAATCGTGGTTTTTTAGTGATGTGAGTGGCAAGACTGCAAATCTGAGCAAATAAATCGGTAACATCAGAATTGCCTCTATTTTTAGGCAAACTCTTGGCGCTTGATGTTTCACAAATTTTTCTGAGAGACTGAGTATTTATTAGTTCCATTTGTGTAATTTTTTTTTAAAACAAAACTGTCTGAATTTTTTTCTTAGTACGTAGAATTGAGTGTATTCTTCAGAAATTTTTTTAAGCTCTCTTAGAAACACTAGTGCCTGTAAGATTAAACTACCTTCACAGTTTTAACAGAAAATTTTAGCTGCTCTTTCTTCTCTTTTACTTACGCGAATTTCCCCAAGCATACGATTGAAAATTATTATAAGGGAACCCAGGATAGTAAGTAGCATAAACTAAGCCAAAGATTTTCAACCTCCAAAAGCTGCTTTAAATCGTTAGCAACCTTCCCTTTTCTCCTTGATGAAATAGAAAATCAAAATTTTTCCTCAATACTATGCAGATTAATCGATGTGACTCAAATGCATACATTTGTATAATAAAAAAAATATGTTAGCTTATATTTGAGAATATAGTTTCATTCTACAAGACCCAAAGGAAATTCTTCAACAAAATTGGAAATTATTTGAGAAACATTATGCTACATATGCATTATGACTGTGTGCATTTCATCAACATTGCTGGCAATACTTGATCACCATCTTCAACGCTTCATAGTATCATTTTAACATGATTGTATTTAGAACTTCCTCAATTTTTCCAACTTTTCTTATTCTGCCTAAATTTAAACTTTGCACCTGATTCATGTGAATATAAAATTTAATGTGTGAATGGACTTACTTAGGGAACGAAGGGTCACATCGCACCAGAAGCGTGGTGTGCTGTGCGATGAATTGTTTGATCTGTCTTTTAAACCTATAGAAAAGGATCGTTTATCAGGGTGCTCCCTGCGAATATCTCATTATTCGATTCTTTGCAATAGCTTCAAAAGGGGTCGACAGCCACCGATTAAGAAAGAAGAAATCCAATGAAAAGTAGACACCTAGGAAATTTTGATCGGATAGTGCAGTGATCAGTCAACCTGCTGGTGAATATCTAATTAAGTTTTGACTGTGACTTAATTTTGGGGTAGCAATGGCCTGAACAATTCAATTTCAGTGATAAAAATATTTTTTTCTCGGGAAGAATTTAAAAATTTTTTCTTGGTTTCCTTTTTGCATTACCTAAATTAAATACTCTAGTTTCAACTAAGATAAGGTCATAAAAAGCTTTAATCACACATGTCATTTATTTTGGCTATTATTAGCAAGAAATTTCAGCTAAGCTCAAGACCCAAAGTCTTTTTGAAATGAAAGCTCAAAAAAGCATTTTATCTGTAAATAAAAGGGGTAACATGTGTTCGGAATCACAAGGAAATGTACTGCTTTACTAAATTTGAGGAAGTCTGAATGCAATTGTTGGTGGTTTTCAATTCTTTAGATATTTCCAGTTTTTAAGTGACCGGTCTCTTTCTCTCATAAGTATACAGAATGTATGTAGCTTTGATAAAAACTGTTTAATTTTAACTATAAAATAGATTAATCGATAGTTTGTTAATTCATATGCAAATCTTCTTTTTCTCTTCTTTTTTTTAATGAAAGAAAACGAAAATTTAAAAAGATAAAAAAAAAGAAAAATTTGTATATATATTTTTATTATTTGAAATGATGTTAATGATTTTATATTGTTTGTTTAAAAACCTCTGTTATTAGATCAAATCGTTTGATAATGATTATTTTGTAATCCAATGTGTTGTAATTTTCTTTTTCCTTTTTTTTTCAAATTAAAATTTGAAGCTCTGTTTTTTTCTCTTTGTACTCAGTTAACGGGAAAGAAAGAAAAAAGTTTTTTTTTTGGATTTTGTTGATAAATACAATTTTCTGAACAAACCCATCTCCATTTTGTTTTTGTTCGGTGCAAGAGTGTATCAGAGTCTCATGTAGTGATGGATGAATTCACTTTTTTTTACTCCTCTATATTTCTGGAATCAACAAAACTCTAGAGTCAGTACCTGATTAACCTTTACTGTTATGTATTTTAAATTTTATCTCTTTATCGTTTGAAAAAAAAACGAATCCCTAGCACCTCTCCTGCTAGGTTTTGAAGGATTGGTGGGAAGAGCTTGGACAATTCGGCAACTCTACTCCATAAAAAAATCGTTCTTTTTGTAAAAAATTACAGCATATATAAAAAATATATCTACAGTATATATATTATTGTATACAATTAAAAAAAATAAATGATCAGTCTTCTTCTCCCTATTTTCATAACATGAAGTTGGTATTTAACTGCCCGTTATTCTTTCTTTTAATTTTACAGTTTAAAAATAAGCAAGTTTACCTTTTGCAACTGGAGTAGAGCATAGTGACAGGTGTCGATAATACATTTTGTAATGAATGAAAGTTTTTTGCTGGTTTCCTTGCAATTTATGTCATTCATGAAATTAAATCAAGTGAGTAACCGATGATTTCGAAAATTCACCACGTCTAGTTTTTCCAACATTGCAGGAGGGCAAAGAATCGTTTAAAACTATACAGCTTGATGTAATTTCAAACCAGCAGCTCTACTATATTTTCTTGGTGATAGTGAGAAACACCAAAGCAAAATCAAATATTTCAATCTGTTCCAGAATGAGGAAAATTCGGCAATAAATGGTGATGGTAAACTCCCAAAATATGCGCGTTTTCTGTCGCGGAATAAAATTTCCTTGAGAAAGTAACAAATCAGCAAAAAACGTTTTAATAATAATCAATACCTTTATTCTATTCTGGTGGACCATTAAAGAAGGATAATTTTTGAGCCTTATCAGTAAAGTTCGATCTTCTTGGGATCATGTTTTTTAAACTGGCAGTGGTAAACTTGGCATAATACTCTCACTTTTTGAATGATAGTAATGTAGAGATTGCTTAAATATGCTCCAAGTTCAAAGAACATAGTCTTTATCAAAAGTGGGATTATAAATGCAAAACAAATCCGAAGCATTCAATTTTCTTTGTCCCCAACACTAATCAGGAGTAGATTGGTACCAATAAGTAAAATTTTTAACAAGATCATAAATGGAAAGGTGGAATATCATCTGTTAAATTACTTACAGCTAAATTATTTTTTTCCAAAACTTCATAAAAGTACAGTGGCCCATCAGACCAAGTCCGTAAAGACGAAAGAATTAGGTATTTTAGCCTTGATAAAACTTATTGCTTAGTACTTAATCATAAGTTTATGCTTCAGGGTAGCAAGCCATTTCCGATCATATTATTTCGTGCACCTAGCTCTTCTCCCCAAAAATTCAAACAGTGAATTGTTTTTTACCGCAACTTAGTCCAATCTGGGAAGAAATGAAATACTTTAAAAATATCTTGACGCAAAACTAAATTTCTGTATCACTATAGCCTATGATGATATATATCCTGATCTCTCGGTATTTTCTTGTTTAGTAATTTGATGATTTAGCTTTGGCTGAAACAATGTTGCTATTGAATCGAGGTCATATCTTCAGAACCCCTTTTATCATTTCCTCCTCAGAATTTCCATTAACTATATTATACATCCTCAAGTAAGTGTTTAAACCTCATAATCACATAGTATATTTCAGTCTTGTCATTGTTTTTCCATAATAGATCGGTACCTCATTATCAGTATTTTTAAAGTATTGAATTTTTTTTTCAATGCATGGGCTTAGCTTGATATCATTTTATGATTTGCTTTTCTCAGCAATCATAAAACACACTACGGTCATCGAAACATGAGGCAAAAATTATCTCATGTTTAATGTGTTCTCTCTAGCTAAATTTTTCACATTTCAGCACATTAAACATAATAACTGTGTCTAATAGTAATTTTTATGCGTGTTCAACCATTTGTACTGAATTTGAAACCAAAATTCTGAAACTTGTCAAGAAAAATTGTAGATGGTGAAGTACTTTTAGCTTTTTAATAAATTGGTCTATCTATAGCCATTTCCTAGTTGTTCATTTTTCATACCAACTCATGCCAGCAGTCCCTACAGTCAGAGCTCAACAAGTTTTTTCAAACAGAATGACAAAGTAAAAAACAGCACAAGAACTAAAGATCTGAAGCAAATGAAGAGCACGAGATTGCATAGGCCATACACCTGACTCTTTTTTTTTGGCTATTAAAACGATTCTACAGATTTCAACTTTACTGTTACTTTGGGTGCGTCAAAAAAATGAAAGTCTGAAATGTTCCGCTCCCCAGGCGGCAATCGATGACGTTTGTAAAAAAACTTGTTTGCCAAATTTGGGCCAATTTCAACCATTTTAAATGGTGCCAAAGGTCAATTTTGTGATGAAATTATGATATTTTGGTTTAGACCTCGATTTCGTACAAAAACTCGATTTACGCTGAAATCGTGCTTTTACGAGAAAAATGCCAAAGAACTCGACTTGTAGAGGATGAAATTTTACACTAGGAAGACGTCTTTGTAACCGATAAAAATCAAATTGAACTAGAAAAACTCAACTCGGTATTTATTTTTTGGTCCTCAGAATTTCCGAGGTCTTACAAAGTAGAGGTTTAAAAGATCATTTTTCACGAAAATAAGTCGAAAGAGGGTATTAAATGAACTGTAGGCAAGTGTTGAGGATGCAAATGTCATCAGAACTTCCTCAGTTACAAAAAAGTTCCAACTATTTTGCACAATCCTCCAAAAAGTGTACGGCTCGAGAAGCAGGATCGTGCTATAATAGTAAGGGAAAAGTGCGGTTTGACGGAAAAAATTGCGTAACAAACTTTCCCTATGTAATCGTCATCAGTAGGTCCCCCTGAACAACTTCCTAAGAGTTAAAAATGGCCCGACCCCGGAATACCCCTCAAAAAAGTTAAAATTGAAAATGGCGGCCGTAATAAGAGGGTCCGGGAAATCGGTATTTTGAAGTGCTCATTCTGTCTCATCATGTGAGGTATCATTTCCTATGTAATTTTGGTCGTAAATTTCATAAATGAATTCCGCAAGGCCCCTTCTGAGCTTACGTTTCTCTCGGTAGTCGTATGTTTCCTTTAATTTCCTTTATTAAATACATTTATAACATCAAATTTAAGTTTCATGGCCATATATGTAAATACATGAAAATAAAGACACTTCACTTTCCTTGTTCCTTCGGTGAATATTTTAAAAAAATGCAACCACCTGCCTTTCACATTTGGCCGCCATCTTTGATTTGGAGCGCCCCCTTGGCCGGAGGGCCTTGTGGAATTCATTTATGAAATTTACGACCAAAATTACATAGGAAATGATACCTCACATGATGAGACAGGACGAGCACTTTAAAATACCGATTTCCCGGACCTCTTATTACGGCCGCCATTTTCAATTTTAACTTTTTTGAGGGGTATTCCGGGGTCGGGCCATTTTTAACTCTTAGGAAGTAGTTCAGGGGGACCTACTGATGACGATTACATAGGGAAAGTTTGTTACGCAATTTTTTCGGTCAAACCGCATTTTCCCTTACTATTTTAGCACGATCCTGCTTCTCGAGCCGTACACTTTTTGGAGGATTGTGCAAAATAGTTGGAACTTTTTTTTGTAACTGAGGAAGTTCTGATGACATTTGCATCCTCAACACTTGCCTACAGTTCATTTATACCCTCTTTCGACTTTTTTCGTGAAAAATGAGTCTTTTAAACCTCTACTTTGTAAGACCTCGGAAATTCTGAGGACCAAAAAAATAAATACCGAGTTGAGTTTTTCTAGTTCAATTTGATTTTTATCGGTTACAAAGACGTCTTCCTAGTGTAAAATTTCATCCTTACAAGTCGAGTTCTTTGGCATTTTTCTCGTAAAAGCACGATTTCAGCGTAAAATCGAGTTTTTTGTACGAAATCGAGGTCTAAACCAAAATATCATAATTTCATCACAAAATTGACCTTTGGCACCATTAAAATGATTGAAATTGGCCCAAATTTTGGCAAACATTGTTTTTTTACCAAACGTCATCGATTGCCGCCTGGGGAGCGGAACATTTCAGACTTTCATTTTTTTTTGACGCACCCTACTGTTACCTCTCTTATGAGTGGATATTGATAGTGTTTCAAAATGATGAGGCATTTTCATAAGATTCCTTAGACTTTGACCCATTCTTCAGCATGTTAAATACGGGATTACAAAATTTTACAGGCAGATAAGAAAAAAACACCTACTGCCTAATTTACAAGGTATAGTGGAAGTGTGCCGTGCAAATTGGAGGACAATATTCTCATATTATATTCATCAACGATAGTATATACTCACTTGGGCCATGAACCCCTTAAAATTATTCGCACCGTTACTTATGTTCCATCATACTTCAAACTACCTACACAAGATCAAACTGAAATATCTCTGAGAAGCGCTTGACAAAGTACCTACTGCCAACTTAGGTCTAACATCATCAGTTAAATTTTGTTGTTTCCTTTACATGAGCTGTTATTTGTGGCATTGTCAGCAACTTGACTTCGAAACTAGCTAAAAACTGCCCTTTACGTGCACTATGATGCCTCTCCTTTCAATGCACAAACTTTAATAGCAATGTGTCCATTCCTCAAGCAACTCACATTTGTCAGTATACGCCTACTTTTTTGCTTTGCGGTAAAGTCTCTGAAGTGATTTTCCATTTTTCCCTGAAGGACCGCCGCACCGCGGTCCTTCAGCGCGAAGGATCGCTTTCGGCCCCTCACTACTATTTGTAGTTTCCTCTTGAAGTAAGTAATTAACATGGATATTATTGCATTTGTTTAGTTTGGCAATAGTTAAATTCTTCTTTTTTTCATTCAATGAGATAATAATTTACATCAAGAGGAATCTGACATAACATGTGACACAACACTGATTTACAAAGTGACATTTAGTTCAACACTTTTATAATTCGAGCGCATGGTTATCTCGCTCGGTAATCCAGGATTGCGCAAAAAGTCTTAGAAAATATACGAGGATTGCGCGAAAAAGTCACAAAGATTGCGCGAATAGAAAGTTTAACATCTGCAACAAGAATGCGCGAATTTAAAATGAAGTTAAATTAAGGTAAAAGTTTAGCAACACAGGACACAGTTGGAAAATAAACGGTTTTTTATGTTAATGCTAGTTTAGAATTTAGATTAGTCTGTTGACAAGTCATCAATGTCTTACCTTCTGATTTAAATGAAGTGAAAAGATTGAATAATGGTGGTACGTGTAAAGAACTTTCCTAACTCAAAAAATATTCAATCGGGAGAAACGAGGCAACGTTGGAATGCTCATACGGCGTCGAAACATAACATGGGCCTTTCAAGCTGTCTTATTCGATGCCGTGATTATTCTAACGCGAGTTCGAATAATCGCGCCAAACACGGTGCAGCCGACGTTAAACGTACAGTAGCGCCTGCAAGACTGTAGGAATACTTCTCGCATTGCGCCAAATAGCGCGGTCGGTGCCCAGTCTATATCGGCGCCTGCGAGACTGCATGAATACTTCTCGCACTGCGCCAAACGCAGTACGTCGGTCAGTAGGCGGGCGTGAAACGCAAATCAGCACCTACAAGACTGTAGGAATGCTGTAGGACTGCGTGTCATCATTCTTGACTTTCGCTCTAATTTTTACCATAGTTAAAGGGATAATATGTATCCTCATTATAACGATTTAGAAACTCGGATGATATTTAATTTTTCTTTTGGTTACATTGTAAGAAAATAGAGCGAACGAAAAAATCGCTTCGAAATTGTTGATACTTTTATTTGAGATCATTTACGTAAAGTCGCGGAAATTTTTCAGGAAAACTGCGTGTTGCTCTCTAAAAACATTTATTAAAAGTAAAACTTAAAAGTTTTACACAACGTTGCAATACGCTTTCTTTCAGATGCACCCGTCGAATTTTGAATCCATCCATCTCTTAAAAAACTTGAACATGGTCGTTCTACGATTTTTTACGTGTAGTTTTTTTCAGTGGTTGGTGGGCCGCTAGCGGCCACAGGCCTTTCGTTCAATTTTTTAATGTCTATGAAAGCTCTTGGGATATTCGTTATCCATCGAAGAGAGATATGCCCATGATCAATGGGAGAAAAACAGTCCTCCGCGATGTAGTTATCCACCACTAACTATCAAGGTTGCCAGATTTACGCGTTCTCTCCTCGTCGAATATTGGATATTTGAGCGAAGATGTGAGTTTTCAGTTCCAGGAAAATTCGCGCAATCCTATGCAACCACAAAAAGGTAAGAAACGGGCATTTGTGCAATCCTATCGCAGCCATCTCGCTAGACTCCAGCCTGGAATGGCCGGAAGAGAGGGTGCAACTTGGCTACTCTCGCGCCAGTACCTCAATGTACCTTAATTTATCCTTAAAATCATCCTTGAAATTTTTGAATGAGGGATAACGACTCACAAAAAAATTCATAAACAACTGTTCGTTCATTTTCTTTAAAAAAAGAAAAAAAGAAAACTTGAGCAGAGATTCGGAACATCACAATCAAGAACAGGTATTTTTCGTCTTGGTGCAAGGGAAAAATCGTTTTAAACCCTCGAAAGAATTTTAATTCTCGAAGGACAACAACTATAGACTTGGTTGAAATTTTACCCTATATTTTAGGTACATTCAGAACGAACTCTCGTTCACTCTTACTTTCATCATGTCGTTCATGAAAAATACAAGAATGATCGACTAATCCATTGACTGCCGAGACGCTCTTATAAGTATTGAAGATCATTCTTAAAGAAAAAAAATAGGATGAATAAAGGTCTATTTGCAGTAACAATACTTTAATAAGTAGTCCATTCATTCTACATTTAGTAATTTTAAGGTTAATCAATTTACTGTTTTTAATAATATTATGGTAACTCTTTTAGTTGCTTTTTTTACATTATTAGAACGAAACATAATTGGTCACTTAAAATTACGTAAAAGGTCCAAATATATGTAAAATGTTGATTATAGGAGTTACACAACCCATTGCAGATGTAATAAAATTACTATCCTCAAGCTAGCTCTTGATCAAGTGGTCCTCCTTCTCAAGTAGCACAGTGCAACGAAAATATTGAAATTGTATTGCAATTTGATTTCAATTCAGTTGTAATTGTTTCACCATAAAATTGCAATATTTTTACATAATTTAGTCGATTTTATGCTGATTTTAAACAATCAATAAAATGAGCTCCATAAGTCAGAAAAATGGGCAATATGCAATGCAATGAACAATTGCAATTTATTTCAATTTTATTGCAACAAGTTTTAGTAAATGGGGCCCCTTCAAATAGGAGCTAGGCAACATACACAACACTCAGTAGAATTGCGATATGTTTACTATGTAATTTATTGCTTCGTATTGCAATCTGTTGTGCCTGGGATAGGGTAAAGGACCTTGAAACAAGTAGGCGTGTCTTTCAGGAGGCATTTGGGATTCTTTTTGGATATGGGCCATCTTCCTTCCACTCTTCAACAAAGCCCTTACAGAAGGGACATTTGTAAGAGGCGTTTCTGTCTCTCTGAGCCTCGACTGCCTCTTTTCGGATTGTCAGGATGCAGCTTTTACAAGTTCGGTGATTGCACGGCTTGATCCATATTTTTTCCGCGTGTGAAAAGCATATACGGCAAGCTGCAAGAAGGAAAGAGAAAGAGGATATTGACGGAAAAATATGTCACTTGGATCCAGAGTCCGGACTCTTAAAAGAATTTACAAGAAAAGATACTCACGATTCAATCGGATTTTTGCTTCAATCGCCTCTTAATTTAAGCGGATTTCCTTTTGATTCAAGCAATTGAATCAAGAGAATTTTTTCTTGTCAAATTTTTTAAGGGTCTTGACTATAGATCCAAATAGACTTTGTCTCCCTATGTAAAAAAAGTCGCTCGGATCTAGAGTCCAGACTTTTAATAACATTGACAAGAAAACATTCTGTTGATTCAATCCGATTTTTCCTTGAATCGAAGAGCCTAGCCTCTTGATTCAGGCGAATTTCCTTTTGATTTCAGCGAATAGTCCGACTGAATCAAGAGTGTTCTTTCTTGTCAATGTTTTTAAGAGTTTGGACTCGGATCCAAGCGAATTTTTTTCCACTGAAGATAAGATACTCAATCTGCCGTGCTAAGGAAGAGCGCCGTATGAACGTTCGAGAGTTGCCAAATTTCCCTTGATAAAAAATGTATTTTGGCCAACATTCATGCATATTTTTCCTCGAAATTTTCAGATATTCTAGACTAAATTGCGCAGAAAAATGTCTGAAAATTTTGGAAAATAATATTCGCAATTTTCCGGGCGTATTTTATCGGAGGAAACTTGGCAACGTCTGAGGGCTCATACGGCGTTCTTCCTTAGCATGGCAGTAATATTTTTTCTTCTTCTTCTTCTTCTTTTTGAGTACTAAAAAAGGCTAGTGCAAATACGTTCTGCTTTTAACAACTTGACTGGTGTATCGGCATCGGCACATTGATCAAGAGAGAAAAAAAAGAAACTGTAATCACATTTCGTAACATCTGACGTAAGGGCGTATCTCAATTTCCACGTGAGCTCACATCCTAATCCATTCTTTCTGGGGCTCATGCGACAATTGAGATACGCCTTTACGTCGGAGGAGCGACGATATATCGATGGCTGAAGCGCGAAACCACGTATCTCCGTTTCCGTCGCAGACTTCCCGTCATACTCTATTTTTCCCTTGGGAAACCAGTCAACTTAATTTCCCGAAATCGTCCTTGATTTTTTTCCTCCATCGGCAAAATATTCCACAGTAACTTCAAGCTGTGTAGTTTGACTTATTTCTCCTCGCAAAATTAATAGGAGCAGTATTAAACCGTCACGTGCAACAGACGCAAAAAAGCGAGGTTCCTCTCCTACCGAGAATTACCACTGAAAAGAGGCTCGGATTTTTCTTCACGCTAAAACGTATGTTGCACTCGATTTTAATCACGAGTATTGTGGCAAGGTCAAATACTCACTGATTTTTGAGTTTTTTCCATATTTTTGCGCGATGGGAGCCTAGAAGCATGCTGTTGCGTCGGTGCCTAATGGACCACTAGATAAGGTACGCATTTTAGCATTCTGATACATGTTTCCTAACCAAAATTTCACGTGAAACACGATGCACATAACGAAAATTACCGAAATGGTTTCCTCACGAAGATATAAAATGATTCTTGATGCGTGAATTCAAACCATCCGCTCATGAAAACTCAATGCTCTACGTGAATCACATCGCGCGCTAAACGTTTACCATGACAGTCTCTACAATATACAAATCTGGCTACCTCAATCTTGACGCTTCGGCTCAGCTATAGCAAATTGCTTATAGTTTGAACAGCACATGGTGGGAAATGAACATTGCTCGACTGAGAAGCTTGCTGAAACCGTTGTTGTGCGCGATTTGACTCACGTAGAGCTTTGAGTTTCTTGTGAGCGGGCAGTTCAAATTCCTCGTAACCAATGTGAAATAAAAACGTTAATATCTTCGTTAGGAGTTGATTTAAGTAAGTTTAGTTGTGCGAATCGTGCTCTACGCGTAATTCTGACCAGTAAACATGTATCAAAATGCTTAAATTCGTGCCTTGACTAGTGGTCCATTGTATTTTAATTTCGCATCATTACATTAATCTCTCTGCCTCCTCAGATATCAAACTCTTCAGAAATGGACCGCGTTTAGCAGAAAGGAACCAAGCCACATCAGCTGTTGCAAAATTTTACAGGGCAATTTAAATTTTTACAAGAGAGCTTTTGTGCGGATTCCTTCGAAAATTTTGAGGAATTTCCTTCATACTATGCAAACGATTTCACTGAAATTTGCACAAAAATCCACACGACCGTTTTCATGTACAAAATTAAATTGCCCGATTAAATTTTGCAATAGCTGATGTGGCTTAGTTTCTTTCTGCTTGACGCGGTTCGAATGTACGTTACCAAAGGCTTTTATACAGATTGTCCCAGGATTAAATACGAATATTGAAGGAGTCGATTCTTTGGGTCAAAAAAAGACGTTTTTGTGGTATAACTCTTTTTCCAAAAACGCTTTCCCTGGGCGCCACGACTCCCCAAAATTGGAGGAAAAAATCGTCTTTTTAACACTGCGGCAATGTTTATCAACCAATATTAATGCAAATTGGTAAAGACTGGGAGTAATTTTTAGCGTTCTTTTCATTTTTGACCTCCAAAAAGATAAAACTCATTTTGAGGGGCGTTTAGGGGGGGGGGGGGTATCGAAACTAAAAGTGGCCAAAATTAATGTTCCTAGCGACGAAAATCGATTTTTGACGGCACCACAAGATTCAGCGTTGAAAAATATTGAGAAAATGTCTCCAACGTTTTTTCGCTATAACTCATCGTTTTTTATATAATAGGGACTAATAGGGAATAATAGGAGCTGATGATAGGGGGATAATGGGGCCCCCACGGAAAGTGTTTTTCAAAAAAAAGTTAAACCACAAAAACGTTTTTTTTGACCCAAAGAATCGACTCCTCCAATATTCGTATTTAATCCTGGGACACCCTGTAGAAACCAAACCTTGGTCCAAGTAACCATACGCGGTTATAACGAACATTTATAAATGATGTATGATAGCAGTGGCGTGGCGTGCTTTGCGATGTATCGAATGATCTGCCATTTAAACCTATGGAAAAGGATCGATAAATAGGGTGTCCGCAGCGAACACCTTAATAATCGATTCTTTACCATAGGTTTAAATGGCATAACAATCGATATATCGCAATTCACGCCACGCCACTGTATGATAGGGCGTACCATTCGGGTCGGAGGAGGAGACTCGTCTATCATCCGGGGCCTCTTCCGGCTGTAGAGGGGGCGGCGGTAGTGGGTTTTGCGCGCGTTCAATATTATCTGTTGAAAAATAGGGAAATTAAATAGAATGTGCTGCCAACCGTGCTAAAAGCAACCACGTTAGTAACATGAAGAATGAATGTACACGTGGACATGGACATCGGACAATTGGACATGCAATGTCAACATGCACTGAAAAAAAAATCTTGGTGTATTTACTAAAAAAAGGGTAAAATTACTAAGAATTCAGGGTTCTATTTGATCCCAGTTTTTTCTTGGTTTTCTTTACCATTTATGGAATTGGTAATTTTACCATGATTTACTGGACCCCGGTAAAAACGCCAATATTTTTTATCGACTGTGGTAGAATTAACGAGATAAAATGGCAAAGTTACCGGGAATTGATTACCAATAAAAGTAGCATTCTTACCTGAAAAAAGCAGTTAAAATACCGGTTTTTAGGTAAGCTTACCAGTCTGTTTCGGTAAAATTACCAATGATTGGTAAAAAAAGTGAGATGGTAAAGGTACCAACGGACCTTGGTAAAAACGCCGAGAATTTTTTTTCAGTGTGGTGGAATCATGGTGCGAACTTTGTAAAAGAGACCATGACACTAACTTGGGACCAAAGTGGTGCCAATCCCCCCCCCCCCCTCCTAAAATGTAGCATCAATACACGTCCTAAAAATCCATGGTTAATGTGATTCGACAGTTGCCATTTTTTGTGTCAGAGCGACGTGCGATATATCGCATCAATTCGTTCCATAATTTTGGCTACTTGTCATTTTTTTCGAATTTTGAGATCGCACTTCTGTTGTCATGAGACTAAAGAATTCATGTACTAAATTTGTCAAATAAATTCAACGTATTAAAGGCAGGGTTTTTTCAGAGGAAAAATGTCGCATTCGCGATACTGATATCAAAACTGCACTCGAATGCGATATTTTTCCTCTGAAAACCCCTGCTTTTATTACATTGAATTTCTTTGTCAATTTGGTACATACATTTTTTAGTCTCGTGACAACAGAAGTGCGACCTCAAAATTCGAAAAAAATGACAGGTAGCCGAAATTATGGAAAGAATTGATGCGATATATCGCACGTCGCTCTGACAAAAAACATGACAACCGTTGAATCACCTTAACGACACTACATCAGTGTTCGAACATTTTGATACCCTAGTATGCATTGAGGCCAACATGAATACATGTTGGTATCATTTTGATATCGTCGTTGTCATTACATCAATATGGTGACAATACGGTGCTGAGCGCGTTGTTAGAAAGCTCGTTTCAAGTCGGCTAAAGCCGTAGTCTGTTAGAGGTCCTAAAACCTTATCTATTTGATTCACAAACTTTAATTCTCGTGACGCCAAATAGAGCGCAAAGATACCAAACCACGCGATACAACTATTTCAACTTCTGAGTACCTTAAATTGCATAACCGTGACAATGAAGGAAAACCGAGTTTCCCTCTTCAAATTCTATTCTTCCAGATAAGATCGTGGTACTAACACAAGAGTGTAACTAAAAACTTGCCTTGGGGATGAGAAGAGGTATAATTTGGATTTAAAAATATTGATCGGTGCAATTTAGTCATCGCCAATTTCAAGGAGGGTGTAGAGTATCATTTAAAAGTTCATAAAATATCGTTTTAGAAAAATATAATCATACCTGAATAGGATGACAGTATTGGGACGTATTGGCTAAATGCTCCATTTTACCTGGAATGGTCTTTACCTTTTTAACTATAGTAAGTAGAGTCTGTGCCAACTAAGTATCCACACTTCATTTTTGCACTTTTTTTTCGCATGGGAAGTAAATTTATAAGGAGGTGGATCCTCTGTCGTAGTCTAAAAGTGCATAAACTTAGTGAGTTGGCGCGAACTCCATACTACTCATTCTGCCGTGATAGTGAAGAGAGCAGTAAGTGCGACAATGAATTTTTGAGAAAGTAGGCCCAGAAGTGTCCGACCGGAAAATTTCATCGAAAGAAGCCGCCGTTCTTTGTCAATTGCCACCAATCCTCCGAAAGACTCTAAAAATCGCCAAGATGATTAGAAATCGACCGATTTAATTTCAATTACTTAAGAAGGGTATTTTTCATTCACACGTTAGGCTCTGTCAAAGACAGCCGTAAGTGCTATCTTCCACATATGCTTTCGGGGTTGGGTTTTGGACACACGACGAACACATTTTCAGGGTAGGAATTGGCAGAAGAGATCGGCATTTTACTTGAAAGCACTGTTATAATCGGCTCTCTGGACGAATATTGTCACTTAAGGCCGTTTTGCCTAAAAAGTGCGACATTTTTTGCGCACCTACGGCTTTTTCATACGTCTCGTTTTTATAAAATTAGGATGAATTTTGCCGTATTAGCTATTTCAGTGATTTCATGTAAAAGAGATCGGACGAATTTTGAGGGTAACTCGATTTCGAAAAGTTGACACTTACTCTGCCGTGCCAAGGAAAAACGCCGTATGAACATTCGAGAGTTGTCAAATTTCCCTCGATATAACATGTATTTTTAACGATATTCATGCACATTTACCCTTGAAATTTTCAGATATTTTAGATTGAATTGCATGCAAAATTATCTGAAAATTTTGGAGGAAAATATTCACAGCTTTCCTAATAAATTAGGTTTTTATCGATGGAAACTTAGCAACGTCTAGATGCTCATTCGGCGTTCCTCCTTAGTACGGCTGTACTGCTCTCCTCGCTATCACGGCAACATTAGTAAGATGAAAAACGTACTTCGTACAGCTGTTGTAAACAACCAGTTATTTAATGATTCAAAGCTTTCTGGTAATCTTCTTATCGGAATGCTCGAATCAATGTTTAGGTTTCCTAAGGCTGTCCTCCGTATCCATCGCATCTTGCGTAGTCCCCGAGGTACTCTGCCTAAAAATAAGAGATTAAAAACAATGTTTGTCTCATGAGATAATTGTATATTCTGCCGTGCTAAGGAAAAAGAAAAACGCCGTATAAGCATATTCGAGTGCAGCCAAATTTCCCTCGATAAAGTGTTCATTTTTGAATAAAGTAATGAATATTTTCCCTTGAAATTTTCAGAGTCTTTAGGTAAAATTGTGAAATAAATTATCTGAAAAATTGGGAGGAAAATATTCATACATTTACCAGGAAATTCGCATTTTAAGAAGGGAAATTTGGCAACGCCTGAATGTTCATATGGCGTCTTTCCTTAGCACGGAAGTATTCATATCGACGGCAAACCCCCCAAACTACGTATCTCGTTTTGCGGTGCGGGTCGAAATCTCTGCTCCCTTATTATCTTTAAAGGAGAACAAATCAACATTACTACTTGAAGCTCTCGTGGAATTTTCTCCACGCAGATGCTGGAATCACACGCTGAATTTGGCAGCTGAATATGGGAGTCAAGAGTCATCGTCGGCGAAAATATTTACGATTTTCCCCGAAAATTCGTGATTTCCCAAAGGAAATTTGGCAACACCTAAGGGCTCATACGGCATATGGCGCTATTCAAAATCTATGCAAACTCAATGTTGTCAATAATTCGTCGTCTCCCGCACGAAGGGACGTAACTCCATTCCAAGGTTGCCAAATTGACTCGAACAATTAATATATTATACAAAAATGTACGTATGCAATTGTTTTCTAAAATTCGGCTAATTTTTGCTCAGAATCTGGAGAAAAATTGGGGAAATTTTCAGTTAGAAATGCCCAAGACTCTTTCGTTTAATAGGCAATTTGCGAGATGAAATTTGGCAACATTGAAATGGAGTTACGTTTTTCCGTCCAGGAGACGACGAACTGTTGGTTGTAGTTCTCAATTGGACTGCATTTTGCAATTTGGACCTATAAATTCTGGCTCATCTGAAAAAACACTTATGTGCATAGGGAAACTAATGGCACATATGGGCCGGAATTTATAGGTCCAAATAGCAAAATGCAGTCCAATTAAAGCAGAAAAATCATTCAAGAAAA
The DNA here is from genome assembly GCF_918797505.1 of Bemisia tabaci. Classification (NCBI taxonomy): domain Eukaryota; kingdom Metazoa; phylum Arthropoda; class Insecta; order Hemiptera; family Aleyrodidae; genus Bemisia; species Bemisia tabaci. The sequence continues at coordinate 12,674,300 of NC_092802.1, read as the reverse complement.
AGAAAAAAGGAAATGCTGCGAGTCTTCGAAAGTAAAACCTCCCACCTGTTACCAGGAGGTTATTTCGACAGTAGCAAAGCGTGAATAATCGATTATCGATAATTCCTCATTAGTAACTATGGTAAAGAGTCGATTATTAAGGTGGCTATTGCAAACACCCTGTTTATCGATCCTTTTCCATAGGTTTAAATGACAGATCAATCGATGTATCGCAAAGCACGCCACGCCACTGATATTTGGACTTCATTTTGCAATTTGGAACTATGAACTCTGGCTCTTCTGGAAAAACACTTATGTACATAGGAAATTTAACGGCACCTACGTTGTTTTTAAACCGGGCAATTTGGAACTATAAATTCTGACTCTTCTGGAAAAACACTTATGTTCATAGGGATCACGGAAAAAAATTAAATGTTGATTTAGCATTTATACTGTTAAAAAGATGTCCGACAAGTTTGAAATGCTGATTTTACTATACAAAAATGCTAACATAGGTAACATTTTAATTTGTACGTTTTGCAGTGAGCGTAGTTACGTTAGCATTTGTTAAAACGTAAAATCGGCATTTGAAACTTGTCGGACATCTTTTTAACAGTGTAAATGCTAAATCAACATTTAATTTCTTTCCATGAAACTAATGGCGCATACGTTGTTTTTAAACCGGGCCAGGATTTATAGTTCCAAATTGCAAAAAATAGTCCATTTGAGGGTCTCAACTGGACTACATTTTGCAATTAGGAACTATAAATTCCGGCCATTATTGATTATTATTTGCCATTAGTTTCCCTATGCACATACGTATTTTGTCAGATGAGACAGAATTTATGTATGCAAATTGCAAAATGCAGTACAACTTGTTTCTCACTTACCAAAACTTATTTCCACAAGCATTGGCGGCCCTGCTGCGTCGTTCAAGTGGTAAATGACCCATCTGAGTGCGGAGAGGAGTGTGACGCGATTGTAGTTTTTTTCCTTCGTGAAAAGTTGCATGGCCTGCCTCGGACTCTGAGGTTGTGGGTTGACGGTGATATCAGCACCCCTTCTCAGCTCCACATCAGGCACTTGATAACGTGGGACCGCCTGGACGGTAAGAAGCATTCCGTCCGTGGCTAAATCTCCAACTGTAGGTGCCTGAGGTCGTGCATGAGGTGATCTTGACGAAGGTCTAGGCGGAGACCATCTTTGGCTGTTTCGGGCAGGACCTGCGTTATTGGAAATCGGGAAGAAATGGACCACCAGACATAGAATGAGAATATAGCTCTTGCATGTGTCAGGAATCTGCGATTTAATGGAGCATTTGTATGCAAATTATTTATTGCTTCGTCTAAAAGTGCTTAAATAGCTGATTTCATACAGTATTTTTTATAATTTTTTTTTTATGTGGGAAATAGTATAAAAATAGATTTAAAAGTGAGAAAATGCACCGCCTACTCCTGGTGACGTCATCCGGCGGCATTTCCCATTTAAACTCACGTATTTTAGCAGATTGGATCATTTTGTCATATTTTTTCCAATAATTGTTCAATTTATGAACCAAGGGTATCCTCGTGTTCAGTTCACTCAGTAATTTCCACTTGAACACGAAAATCATCAAATTTCCGACACCTGCAAATTCTGTATTTGTCCAATCGCCAACTTGTTAAACTTGATAGTAACGGAATTATCATTCCTTGAACCTTGAACTTGAGTTTGGCAATTTGCTGAGAAAGTAAAAAGTCCTTGAATTTTACATCATCCAGATGTTTCAGTAACTGCACCAATTTGGACCACGTCTAGCAGAAAGGGACCAAGCTACATCAGCCATCGCCAAATTTAATCGAGTAATTTGATTTCTTTCCAGAGAACGTTAGTGCGGAGTTTTTCGAAAATTTTAAAGAATTCGTTTTGTAATATGCAGACAATTTACCGAAATTTGTAAAAAAAATCCGCATAACTGTTTTCATGTAAAAAATTAAATTGCCGAATTAAATTTGGCAATGGCTGATGTGGCTTGGTTCCTTTCCGCTTAACTCGATCCATTCGGTAGATAGGTTTCTTTCTCACTGTATTGCGCTGTCTTCCAAAACCTATCCTAAACTATTCCTAAACTCTATTACTGATTTCTATGAAAAATTTTGCGAGAACACTGGAAAATAAAGAAGCTTGGATCTAAAGTCCAGACTCTTAATAACATTGACGATAAAACATACTCTTGATTCAATCCGATTTTTTCTTGGATCGAAGAACCGGCCCTCTTGATTTAGGCGGATTTCCTTTTAATGCAAGCGAAAAGTCCGATTGAATCAAGAGTATTTTTTTGTCAATTTTTTTTAAGAGTCTGGACTCTAAATCCAAGCGAATTTTTTCCCCAGTGAAACACGATGGTCCCTCTGATTTTATCTGAAACAAACTCCAAAACTCAAAGAAAGCTCTCAAAGTTGAGGCTGTAATTGAGAGGATACATCAAGACAAACTCTTCATGCCAAGATATGGAGCAAAAGGAGCACATATATATATGGAGCACATTAACAGGGTTGCTACTTTGTTTGGGGATCTCAAAATGAAAACAAGGCAACTCTGTTAATGTATTTGCTCCACATATTTTTGCATAGAGAGTTTGTCTTGATCGATGTAGAGGTGGACTCCTAAGGTAGCGTTGATATTCGCTCCGCATTACGGCTTCGACTTTGAGAGCTTTTTTTGAGCTTTGGAGCAGTGGCGTGGCGTCCATAGGTTCGCAGTGTTCGCCGAACACCCTAAAATATTTTGAAACAATTAATAAATTATGGCTAAGAATGTGGGAAGCAATATATAATAACTCGAGGAATACAGAATAGTAGATCGCAAATAAGTATCGGGCGCTTGGCTCCGACAGCGGCATGTGGCGCGGCGGAGAGAGAAAATCCTTTGACGCGTGGTCCTCACCGGCTACCGAACCTGGATGATCTGCGTACGGTGAGGAGAGAGAACCTGGGTGCAATGATGAAGGGGCAAAGGGTACACGAGAGAGGAGAGGCACCGGCGCGCAGCGCAGAGCGGAGCGTGAGCATTGGGTTCGGAGACAAGTGCGGACCACGCTCGCGGAGGGAACACAGCAGAGAGAAAAGGGAGGGGAAAAAGAACGAGAGAGGAGAGCCGCTCATCAGTCCAGCTGTTTCCTATAGCGGTGGTCCGCAGGGGTTTGCGAACCGCCGAATTTCCTCTATGCCGCGATTCGCCCTCCGCTTCCCCCCTTGCGCCTGCGGGCCGCACCCACCTCTCTCTGCAGGTGCGTGTTGCGGAAATACGTTATCATTTAACAATATAAATTACAGGAAACCGATCTGTAAAAGAACAAAATTTCAATGACAATTTGCCGGCACAATTTTCACCAGAAAGGGTTTAAAATCGTGTTCTTGCGGCTTCATTTTTTAAAAAGTTTCCGGGGGAGGCCCCCCGAACCCCCCTTTAAGGAAGAGGAGTGAACCTTTCTGACCCCCCCCTAAAGTTAACACTCCTACCGAACGCCTACCGGATATAGTCACGCCACGCCACTGCTTTGGAGTCTTCGGAATTTGTAAAAGCGGGCTTGTCCGGGATTTTGACCTTAAAAATACGCAATTGATCTCCACGTAATCTACTCATCTGATAGCTACAGATTATTAAAAAAAATACCACAAGGTTAGGGGCCCAGTGTTACTCATGAATTTTTTTCGTCACCTGGCAAATATATTTCTAGTCGGAACGGCAAATATTTTAGATACTTTGTCTCTGATAAAACACGGCAGGAAAAGGGTGATTACTTACTGCTGAGCTCGGTCCATCCGATACTCGTAGATCGTAATTTTGATTTAGATCACTGTATTTCACATACAGGGTGTCTCACGAAAGCCACCTTGAATATCTGCCGAACGCGTCGGAATTTCGAAAAACGGTAAAAGGCGTGTTCGTTTATATCGAGGGGGACACCTTTTGGCGTATTCGACATTTTCCCAAACCGCGGGAGGGGCGCGGGGCGGGGGGTGCCCCACCCGTAAGTCGAAATTTTCAAATGGCACCCCTACTTTTTTATTTCAGAAATCAATTCTACGCAAAAAAACAAGCCACCCTGTCCAAACCGAATGTAAATCGGACAATTTTTCAGTGATTGGCAGAGTTTGAAACATTTTTTTCATGCTCTTTTCAAAAATTTCCCCCGCCAATGGAATTGCTGTATCAAACCAAACTCTCCGTCAAAAAAATTCTTAAACATTGCACTTTCGATAAAAAAAAAAAAAAATCTGCTGCACTCGAAATCTGGGGCACGCGGAGACCTTCATTGCGACATAAAAATTCGTTATACCGAACGTTTCCGAGGGGCGCTCATCGGGAGGGAGTAGTAAGTTTTAGACAAGAATTATTAATCTTTTTTCTGAAGCATAAGAACCGTGTCCATGAAGAAGCAGTTAAGTAGAAAAACAAATGGATTAGTTTTTTTTTTTTTGGGGGGGGGGGAGGGGTGGTCAATGACTTGAGCCGGACCTTGATACTTCTGAGGACGCTATTTTTCCGCGGTGCGTTGTTTTTCTACTTAACTGCTTCTTCATGGACACGGTTCTTAGGCTTCAGAAAAAAGATTAAGAATTCTTGTCTAAAACTTACTACTCCCTCCCGATGAGCGCCCCTCGGAAACGTTCGGTATAACGAATTTTTATGTCGCAATGAAGGTCTCCGCGTGCCCCAGATTTCGAGTGCAGCAGATTTTTTTTTTTTTTTATCGAAAGTGCAATGTTTAAGAATTTTTTTGACGGAGAGTTTGGTTTGATACAGCAATTCCATTGGGCGGGGGAAATTTTTGAAAAGAGCATGAAAAAAATGTTTCAAACTCTGCCAATCACTGAAAAATTGTCCGATTTACATTCGGTTTGGACAGGGTGGCTTGTTTTTTTTTGCGTAGAATTGATTTCTGAAATAAAAAAGTAGGGGTGCCATTTGAAAATTTCGACTTACGGGTGGGGCACCCCCCGCCCCGCGCCCCTCCCGCGGTTTGGGAAAATGTCGAATACGCCAAAAGGTGTCCCCCTCGATATAAACGAACACGTCTTTTACCGTTTTTCGAAATTCCGACGCGTTCGGCAGATATTCAAGGTGGCTCGTTTTTCGTGAGACACCCTGTATAATGGATTATATTTTGCAAGAAGGAATCTCTGGCTCTTCCCACGAAAGCGCGTATCTGAATAGGGAAACCGATGGCATATATGTTGTTTCTAAAATGAGCCAGAAATAGTGGTAAAGTAATAGTGATGTAATAGTGGTAAATAGTGGAATAGTGGTAAATCACTCTCACCTGAAGCTCCTTGCGCACTAGTTCCTGCATGCGTATCATCCGACCTGTAACTGCCCGTCGATATGGAAGGGGTGAGGTTCCTGTTAGCTGATCTTGATTGTCTTGAGCCACTACTTCTGTAAATTTATCACTTGCATTAACAGTATCACATTGGTCATACATAGAGAAACAACTTAAAACGGGACTAAGGCCGCAAATAATAAAAAGAAACACATAAAATAAAAAAAGAAACCCGGGACGTTTCGCAGGTATCACACCCGCATTTTCAACCGGCAAAACAAGAAAAATTAAAAGAAAGGACATTATGAGCCTCACCGTTGTTATTTTGAGACTTAAAGACTTTAAGACTTATAGACTTAGAGACTTAAAGACTTAAAGACTTTATTGGTCATGAAGAGGGAGAAAAGGCAAGGAACCGTAAATAATTAAATTTTTCGAAAAGTGGAGTATGTGTACTGCGTGCTCAGAAAGAACTCCGTATGAATCTTCATGCGTTGCCAAATTTATTTTGGTAAAATACGAATTTTCAGGATAACTTGCGAAAAATTTCCGTCCATTACTCGAGAAAATTTTCTTCGCAATGAGATCTAAAGTATCAGAAACTTTCAAGTAGAAATATTCATTATTTGGCTCAAAACTTAATATTTCAAGAGGGGAAATTCTGCAAGACTCGGGTGTTCATACGAAGTTTTTCCCTATATCGCAGTGGCGTGGCGTGAATGATCGATTATCGATACTTCTCCATTTGAAGCTATGGTAAAGAATCGATTATCAAGGTGTTCGTTGCGAACATCCTGATAATCGATCCTTTTCTATAGATTTAAATGGTAGATCAATCGATATATCGCAAAGCACGCCACGCCACTGCTATATTGCGTGGCAGTGCGGATCAGGTACACAAGCTGGATGAAGTTATCAACATCCGGGAGTTAACCATCGTGGAAAATATGTTTAACCTCCAACAAGAACAACCCACAGTTTTATAAAAGTTCCCTTAATCCCCCCCCCCTCCCAAATAAGGAGAAAAAAATTGCAACTATTTTTATGGTCACACCGTTACTCAAGTCTAAAAAGTCAAAAAATGAGGGGGTGGGATTCAGGTCAAGAGGTGAACTTACCGGTGTCCCACAAGGTGGGGTAACGCTGCATGGTGGCAACGATCATGGTGTCAACAAACCAAAAATCTGATCATGGAGTCAACGATTGTTGACGTCGTGATCAGGCAGTAAAACGCAAAAATGGGCCCTGAGCATGGTGTCAACGATCACAGTGTCAACAAACAGAAAAATATCTTCCTTGTGAGTAAAATTAAAAAATTAAGTGTACAGGAGAGGTCTGGGTCACGTGTAGTTGGATTAGGTTAGTTTAGGTCAGGACATGTACGGTTAGATTAAGTAGGTAAGGTTAAAGTTATGTAGGGTAAGGTCGGGGAAAGTTAAGCTCTGTGAAAGTGGGATAGGTCTTGTAAGGTGAAGTTCTGAAGTTGGCCAAGGTTAGGTTAGGTTAGGTTAGGTTAGGTTAGGTTAGGTTAGGTTAGAGTAAATAACACAAGAAAAACAAGACTTGAAATTTAAAAGGTGTTATTGAGGCAAGTTTTAAGTTTCGTTGACGTCGTGATCGTTGACACCGTGATCACTTTTCATAAGGGTCAGAATTTTTTATTTTTGGATGATCATGGTGTCAACAAAAACTTAGAAAAACTGTTTGTTGACACCATGATCGTTGACACCATGCTACGTAATCCAAGGTGGAAGGTGGCGTCGTGAATTCGGCAGAAATACTTTACGTAACACTCGAATGACCCCTTGGCCGATGTTGGGACCACTATATTAAAATATTCGTTTGAGCAAGGATGTTCGCTTGCAAGTTGCATTTCGACGGTGATACTACCAGACCACGCACCAGTGGCGTGGCGTGAATAATCGATTATCGATATCCCGCGATTTGAAACTATGGTAAAGAATCGATTACTAAGGTGTTCGCTGCGAACGCCCTGATAATCGATCTTTTTTCATAGGTTTAAATGGCATAACAATCGATATATCGCAATTCACGCCACGCCACTGCCACGCACCTCGGTTTGTGACGTTGCTGACTTCCCGTCGTACTCTACTTTTTTGGTGGAAAATTACTCAACGCCAATCCTCGAAAACTTTCGTGATTTTTTTTTCTCTGCGCGAGGGAACAGTGGCGTGGCGTGAATTGCGATATATCGATTGTTATGCCATTTGAAACTATGGTAAAGAATCGATTTTTAAGGTGTTCGCTGCGAATACCCTGTTTATCGATTCTTTTCCACAGGTTTAAATGGCAGATCTATCGATACATCGCAAAGCACGCCACGCCACTGCCACGCACCTCGGTTTGTGACGTTGCTGACTTCCCGTCGTACTCTACTTTTTTGGTGGAAAATTACTCAACGCCAATCCTCGAAAACTTTCGTGATTTTTTTTTCTCTGCGCGAGGGAACAGTGGCGTGGCGTGAATTGCGATACATCGATTGTTATGCCATTTGGACCGCGCTAAACGGAAATGAACCAAGCCACATCAGCTATTGCCAAATTTAATTTGGCAATTCAATTTCTTACATGGAAACGGTTGTGCGGATTCTCCTGCAAATTTCAGCGAATTTTCTCCACAGTACGAAGCAAATTCCTCAAAATTTTCAAAGGAATCCATAGACACGTTCTTTTGTAAAAAATTAAATTGCCCAGTAAAATTTGGCAATAGCTGATGTGGCTTGGTTCCTTTCTGTTAAACGCGGTCCATTTAAACCAAAGAAAAAGTATCGATAAACAGGGTGTTCGCAGCGAACACAGAAATAATCGATTATTTACCACAGCTTCAAATGGGGAAGTATCGATAGATCGCCAAGCACGCCACGCAACTGCGAGGAAAACTCGAGTAAAAACTGGTAGGAATGATATTACATCGTCCTCCTTCAAAAAAAAAGTGGGGCGGCAGCGGAAAGTTTTGAATACTACAAACGAGTTACGTGTTCTCGTAGTTTCACTGTCAATTTATGGTTCATGTCCATGCTCTACAGCTTACGTGTGAAATACGGGGTTGATTTGATTCTTCCTCATTGAAACGGCTATGACGTTTACCCGACGCACAATGGATCGAGTAAATCGGAGAGTTCGGACATAAAATTTTTGACTAATACTGCAAATGTTGATATTCATTTCGTCCACATGATAAATTTTTAGGGATGTTTCTGGAAGAAAATTTCACGAAGAAGCCAATGGAACCGCTTTCAGAAGCTTAAATTTCTGTTTAGACTGAGTTATAAGAGTTTAAAGTTTTCAAATGTTGTCTGACTCCTCCCATTGACTCGACTCACTGTGCGACGGATCGAGCTTAAAGTGCGCTTAGCTTGATTTATCCAGATCCATCTCGATCGGACCCGTTTCCGAGCCTTTGAAATGTAGTCTGTTGGGCGCTTCTGGGTACCAGATGCGCCCTTTCCAACCGTTCGACTCCCCGATGTAACATGTACTATACTACATGCCCTTTTGCCTTATGGGTAATGACGCCATTCTGGTACACCCGGGAAAATTGGATTATTTTCTGCATCTGGTATTCGTAAAAGTTTTCGTGAAATGTTTTGCTTTTAAGCATAACAATCTCGCACGGACGTATTACCTGATTAAAGTATTTTAGGGCCTCCTTATGCTTTAAATACTTATATCCAAGGCAGTACTTTCAGATCGATTTGAAAATATTACGAACAGTCACGTGATCCCTTCATTTTAGTGACGTATTACTGTGCTACTTTGTGATTGGTTCATTTTCTTGGCGCAGCATCGACACGTCAGCTGTTCGCGGCATTGAGCGGAAGGTTTAAGGTTATGTCATGGACCAAGAGAATGAATAAGGACCCCCAACTCCAGTTAGCGGAGACATTAGCGCTGCCTGGCCATAGAATAATAAAGCTTATTATTCTATGGCCTGGCAGTGTTCACGCCATGAATATGGGTCCAGCCAGCGCCGATGTCACCGCCGGCCGGCCGCGGCCGGTCCCTCTCTTCCCCGCGACCCGCGCTTCCCCTACCCACTACTGAACTCCTCTTCACGCGGCCCCGCTCCCCCGCGACCTGCGCGCCCTACCTCGCGGCGTCGCGACACCGCTGTCCGCTAGATCGCGTTGACGCACCAGCTTTAGAGGTTCCGCCGCTCTTTCCCGTCGTCTGATTTACAGTGCATGCTTTTTGTTTCCATTCACCGTCAACTGAAATTCATCACAAAGTGCATGTGGGTAGTTTCAGTTTATCGCGGTCGATCTGAAGTTTTGAAGGGTTTTGCGGTTAAAGGTTCCCACAATAAATTCCTTCTACGATAGTCTTCGGGTACGTAAGTTGGTAGTAATATGCTTTGTCAAAGAAGCGCCCTCCATCGCTTGGGCGTTGGAACTGCTTGTTTTCTATTTTGCCAGGTTCATCCCGATTTATCAGGTTTTTACCGGTGAGTCGGTTGTCAGAGAGAAAATGAGTTGTTTTTAAAGGCCGTTAGGCGGCCCAACCCCCAGAGGGTGCTTTGCGCCCTCTGAGGTTCTCTCTCTGAGTCCTCGTGAGATAAGTTTCCAAAATCAGTGTATGGCGGGCTCATTCAGGGGCTATCGCCTGTCGATAGCTACGAAAATTATGGACAAATGCTATGACGAACTGTCACAAAAAGTGAAAATTTAGGTAATTAGCGATCTTCACTGAAAAAAAAACACATTCGATCCAGAGTCCAGACTCTTGAAAACATTAACAAGAAAAAATACTCTTGATTCAATCAGGTTTTTGCTTGAATCAAAACGAAATCCGCTTAAATTAAGAGGCTTCGTTCTTGATTTAAGCTAGATTCTGATTGAATCAAGAGTACTTTTTCTTGTCGATGTTTTTAAGAGTCTGGACTCTAGATCCAATGTGTTTTCTTTCCAGTGTTGTAGTGACGATAATAATGATGGCGATGGTGAAAATATAACAAGCGTGTAAGGAAGGTCCGGAAATTCACCCCTAACTTCACGATCTGCTTAGAAATTGTCGTTTTGTCAGTTTTCCGCTTTAAAAAATGTACCGCGGAAAAGACATAATTTGATGGAGATATGTTACCCCGTTTCACAACTCCGCACGCTGAACATAAAATGGTCGCTGTGATTGAAACACCCTTTCCAATCCAATGATGATGTAAAGAAAGATAAAAAAGTCTACTTTTAAAGCGTAATTAGGAATGTAGGAAAGGATGTTGGATGAATGGCATTCATTAATGATTACACTGGAAAAAATAGACACATTGGATCTAGAGTCCAGACTCTTAAAAACATCGACAAGAAAAAATACTCTCGATTCAATCAGATTTAAGCTTAAATCAAGAACCAAACCTCTTAATTTGAGCGGATTTCCTTTTGATTTAAGCTTAAATCTGATTGAATCAAGAGTCCTTTTTCTTGTCAATGTTTTCAAGAGTCTGGACTCTAGATCCAATGTGTTTTTTTTCCCAGTGTACATTTATTTTTTATTGGAAAACTACGAAGCAAAACAGCGGTCATTTTTGCTTGGATTAAGAGACCGGGAAGGCTCATTCGTGATTGAAAATAATGTAAAATTCTGTCAAAAGCTCAAAAATATGAAAATTTCTTACGCATATTGTAAAGTTAGGAATAAATTCCAAACTTTCCCGATGAGCTTATCTTGGATTTTTAGCTTTTCAAAATAGACGACTTTTGTTCGCTTTAGCAAAATATCGCAACGGGCTAAATAAATTCTGATTAAACTAGTCGATTGAGATCTAACGAGCGTATTTCACGCTTTGCCCTATGCAACCTTTCTCAGACCAACTTTTCTAATCCATTGCTTACCTCATTTCAACTTTTTAAAAGGCAAAGGAAAGGAGTGAATTAAGGAGGAGTCCATATGCTACCCTAGTGGAAGTCAGCCTTGTGCAGGTCCGTGCGGCGGAAGGCTAGGTCCGTGCTGCAAGTCCCCGTCACCTCGTGCAGCCATCTGCGAAAGATGGGATTCCCGAAATTATGCCTTTGTTTCGCTTCCCTCTGCACGGGCTCGCGGGAGGTGACGGGGACTTGCACGGACCTAGCCTTCCGCCGCACGGACCTGCACAAGGCTGACTTCCACTAGGGTAACTAAGAAAGGGATTCGCTTTCATTAAATAAGTTGGCTCACTCAAATTTTAAGCGACTTTCTCTTGCTTTTACTTTTTTCCCTTTTCCCCACTTTTCCCTCTTTACCCGCCTTTTCTTTCTTTTTTCTTGGAGTTAATAATCGCGACGTTCGGGTTACGTGCAAAGTTCTGCCGCAATCACACTCTGAATTTAGCAGCTGAATGTGGAAGTCAACAGTCATCGCCCAACGGCTGAAATTTAGAAAATTCGAGTTATTTTGATCCAGATGTGTATCAAATCCACTCGAATAGTTCAGACAAATCCAACATTAGTCCGATGGTTGCTGAGAATCGTTGCTGAATTTTGCGCGTGACGCGCAAAATTCAGCATGGGGCCGATGACTTCCACATTCAAGCCACATTCAGCTCCCACATTCAGCGTGTGATTGTGGCATGGGTTTCATGACGAGTTTATCCAATTAAGTGTGCTTTACACACAAAAAATCCTAGTTTGGCCTAGAGTACCTATGTATATACGGGACAGTATTATTCTACCGTGGTAAGCAAGAACGCCGTAAATCCATCAAGATTTTCCCTCGTTTTTTGGAACTTACCACTTTATAACATAAAAATTGTTTTACCCATGCACCTCAAATTTTCAAGTCAAATTCTCAATTGTATTTGCGGGAGAATTCTGTAAAAAAATTGTCCCGAAGTATACAAGTTTTTCTGCTATGATACGTTGTTTCTTAAAAAAGTAAAAGGTTGTTTACGACGTTTATGCGTTGCACGGCAGTTTTGCCATCTCCTTTTTGAGAAGGTGCAATCTGCCGGAGGAGCTCTGGCAGGATCGCTATCTACAGTGGCAGTTGGGTGTCGCAGAGTGCACAGGGGCGCTGTAAGAGCGACTTGTTAGTAGTATTTTTATTGCCATCTCTGTGCCGCTCTCTGATTGGTTCATCAGTTTTAGGCTATAATGGAGCTCTAAAGTTGGCCCAGTATATACAAACCCGACCCAAAGAAACACATATTATCGGCTGAAAAATGAATTAAAATCACACTCAAAGGTTAATTTTCGGTAAAAATACCCATCAAGGTTCAATCCGAACAATTCAGAAGATGGATATAAAAACCATTTCTATCACATCCAAAATCACATCTATATAGAACTTCGTAGAACTTTGTCACCATCTTGTTTGTTTACATTGGGACAAACTAGGAGCGGAGGGACTGGGGTTTGTTTGCAATGGGCCAACTTTGGGGCTCCACGATAGCCGACCAATCAGAGTGGCACACCTTTTCAGTAGTAAAAGGATTGAGACGGCAATACGTCCCGTATACAGGTACTCTAGTTTGGCCTTACTAAGTTGAGCTCTTCCGATTGAAGAATGGCGGGTAAGAAGTGCATCGAACCTTTTTTTGAAGAAATTCCTCTGAATTTGCGTATGCACTAATAATGAAATTAGTCAAAATCAAAAGAAACTTACACCCATCTACGGAAAGACCCTACAATACTCCATTGCCGTCTATTGTTGCTGCCCCTTTGACTTCCTGAGCCAGACTGTAACTGAAATAAAACATATGTAAGATTTAACACAAGATGAGTCAGGGAAGTATGAACACTGAAAAAAAAAGCTTGGATGAAGCATGATAATTCTTGAATGTGCAGCCGAGAACAATTGGACGTATTTCTGTCAAACGGAACTATGTGCATTTAGACATGAGCCCTGAGACCCATAAGAATACATGTATAACAGGGCTCACGTCATAATGCACATAGTTCCGTTTGATAGAAATACGTCCAATTTATGGTGTACTTTCCGAAGGAAATACACTACATTTTTAGGAATTTTTCGGAAATTTTTATATTGACAATGAATTTTTCTAGAAACAAAAAGAAAATGCTTGAGATAAGGAAAATAGTAGCTTATATTAAGCGGCGTCATCAAAACTGAATTTTTATAGGAACAAGAAAAATGCTTGAGATAAGCAAAAAAATAGCTTATATTAAGCGGCATCTTTCCTCGATCAAGAAAAAATATTTTTTGGCTGCAAATTTGAGATCTTTTTCAGTAAGCACATAGGCAAGTATTGATTCCAAATTTTACCATCCTCTTCTGAGCTAAAATTCCAGTTTTTTCAAGGTTAGGAAAACGAAAACGAAAAATCAGATGAAAGGGCAGAGCTTGGCTTTAAATTGCTCGTCGCAGGGTGAATGAATCATCTCCAAAAACAGTGAGAAAAAAGACAAAGAATAACGTTGGAGAATAACACTTTACCTTAGGTTAGCCTTATTGCACTATTTGGCGCAACGACTGCCTTAAAATTTCCAAAATTGACCCGCAGAGTGAATTGGAGGGTTATAGGGCACAATAAATCCTGAATTTGAAATGGAGAGTACTAGGTGGAATTGAAACATTTATAACATTAAAAATGCGAATGATAGCGTATTTTTTTCTAGATTAATGGCGTTAAACTGGCTTACAGCTAAAACACTCATATTTTGAAGCGAATGGCATTTAACATCCACGATTAAAAATCAATTTTGGTTTTTTAGGTTTCCTTGCCTTACTACGTACATCGTGTTCATTTCCAACCTTCATGCTTTTCTGCCCGACACCATTATAAGTTAGCACGAAGCGTCAAAGGTGAGCAAATATTTTTAAATTGTTCTAAATGGTTTTATTAGTTGATCTTCCAATTCGACGAAAAGGAGGAACTCACCGAACTGCATGCATGAAACAACATAAAAATCGCTAGAGGAACCCAAAGCCGCATCTTTGCTGCAAACAAGTCAACTATTAAAAAAAACCGGCGGCCAAGTTTTTTTATAGTCAGTGTTGAACGTTGCGTGCGCAGAGCAGTCTAAAGTGCTGAGGAAAAAGGTCGTATGAACAATCGAGTGTTGCCAAATTTCCTCTCAAAATTTCTTAATATTTGAGGAAAGTTATGAATATTTTTCTTTAAATTTTTTAGAATTTATAGATCGAATCAAGAAGGAAATCCTCTGGAAGATCGGAAGATAAATATTTACAAATTTTCCTGAAAATGTGTAATTTGTCGAAGAAATGGCAACGCTTATTGACTCATACGGCGTTTCTCCTTAGCACGGCTGCCAGTCCCCGAAGAGTGATGAAATTGTGCACATAGCGAACCCCGTCTCTACTTTAATTGCGGAGCAAAAAGCAAACAGGGCTCATCCAATGAAGAGAGGAATTCCAAAAAAAAAGCTCATTCATTTTTTTCTTCCACACTCGAGCTTTTTAAAAATAGTTTTAAAAAGGGCATTATTGAGGGGCATTAGTAAGGGGGGGGTGGGGGGACCACTGGACAAGGTACGACCTCAAGTATTCTGATACATGTTTCTCAACCAAAATTTTACGTAGGACACGATTTGCGCAACGAATATTGAAATCAACTCCTAATCAACATATTTAATGTTTCTTGACGCGTGAATTCAAACCTCCCGCTCATGAAAACTCAATGCTCTACGTGAGTCAAATCGCACACTAAAAGTTAACATGGCACTCTCTGCGATATAAAAATCTACCAACCTCAATCTTGATACTTTAGCTCAGCTATAGCAAGTTGTTTATAGCTTGAACGACACAGGGTGGGAAATAAACAGTGCTGGATTGAGAAGCCTGCCGAAACCGTTGTAGTACGCGATTGGACTCACGTAGAGTATTGAGTTTCGTGTGATCGGGCAATTCAAATTGCCCGTAACCAATGTAAAAAAAAAAACGTTAATATCTTAGATAGGAAATGATTTCAGTAATTCTGGATGCAAGAATCGTGCTCTACACAAAACTCTTGTTAAGAAACGTGTATCAGAATCCTTAAATTCGTACCTTGTCTAGTGGTCCATTTGAGAGGACGGCAAAATAGGGCCCACATTATTTTGTGGGAAAGCAGGGCCAAAAAATTTACAAATTTTTAATTAGAGTAAAAAAGTTTTTAGCTATTATGAGTATCAGTGCAAAGCTGAGGGGGAAAAGTGTTGAGCTCACGCAGATACAGATACAGTTCAGGACACATTTTTTAGTGTTTTTTGCTTATTGGTATTATTAAAGCACTCTGAGACTTCACCCAAAAAATTGTCAATTAAAGTTCCATGAATTTAGGCGTGGATGGTTAAAAAAATCGGGAAAAATTCATTTCTCCCAATATTTGTCGTAGAAAAAACTTTCAGTACAAAGTGGATAGAACTTTGGCCATTTACTGGAAGTCCGTTGAATTTTTGGTCACTGTGCACATGGATAATTTTGTCAAATGAGTGAAAAACTTGTTAATGAAGGAATCTTGAAATTTTTTTTTTGTAAATTGAAACTTGTAAAAGCATACACGTGTAACAACTAAAACAAATGACTAACTAACGTGGCAATAAGTTCATGTAATAATTTATTTTGGGACAATATGACTTTGGTTTAAAGTTCCAAAGGATGTGATGGCAAAGATCGTTAAGTTGAGTTTCTAACTGATATTGAGCAGAGCTTTACCTTTAGAGGAAGCATTGAGTTTTATCATTCTCTATCAAAATCCGAGATCGAATTCTCTCTGCCGTAACCTCCTAGTCCATCTTTGGCTAAATTTTTGACAAAAACTCAATTTCGTCTACTTGAGTGCTTGAGCAGATAAAATATATTGTGAACTTAGATTGTCCATTTTGCCTTCAATATCGCCGCGTAGGCAACTAAACTACCGGGATACAGCAAATAGTTATCTATTCGAACTAAACACATTTATCTTACTTCACGAACTGTGATTGAACTGTAATAGAGAGTGTGTAGAACTCGAGTCGGATAAGTTGGCAGTTGTTTAATGTCTGTTTGCGTATGACAGAAAACTGGACATATTTTCAAAAATGTTCACAAAGTTATCACTATCATTTCTGAACAAAAAATAAATTGACCCACAAGAACTTATAAATAATTGAATTTTTCAGGACAGTCCGCATTTGTTGGTAAAAATCTCATATTTTGCACAATTAAAATTATAAAAAAACATAAGAGAACATAAAATTCATTTTCCAGTTCCATTTTGGGGAAAAGAACATGAAATCGGGGTGAATTCGCCGTTCCCCTCACGTAACGTAAGTACATTTCAATGTTGCAAAATTTCCTCTGCTCTCAAATTGCATCTTTACCAGAAGAATGTCGGGAATTTCTACCCGGAAAATATTTGGATTTTTCTTCCGATCTCGTGCGAAAATCGCTGAAAAATTGAACAAAAATTGCGCAGGTAAATTCATGCAGAAAATTGAATTACCAGAATGAATTATTCCGCAACCTTATATAATCGAGTACGTTCCTTTGTTCGAGAAACGACGAATTGACCACAAAAGGCCCAAAATGATAAAGGGGTCCATTTCTTATCTCGAGGGAATGTGCAAATTTTTACTTGTGTTATGAAACTATCTTAATGCAAATAATTTTTGACCTCAAAGGTCTCATGCCGTTTGAACGCAATTTCATGGCTGGAAATGCATCTCTTCGGCATTTTTTGTTCATTTAAGTCATTTTCCTCGCCTAGACGGAGGCCTCACTGGGTGTATGGGACTGAATTTAAGAAGCAAATTCGTTGTCATTTTGCTCGTGATTTACCGGAATTGGAAAACAACTCAGGAATATTTTCCAACATTCGGTTTCATCCGGTTCTTGGTGGTTCCCCTGAACATTGGTGTTTGAGCGGAAGTTTTTTTTTTTGGATTCATCGAGCGTTTCAGAAATTTTAAAATTGTCTTTTTGAAAGCACTCGCGCAAACAACTGGAAGTTAGAGCGGCATGATATTGGGTGTTTCAGAAAAACTATCTCCCAGCATTCTAGATTCTTACTAGGTTATTTAAGGTCGCAAGAAGTGCAAGAAGTTGGAGTAATCCATTTTATTATGTTAAGTTAGGTTAGGTTAGGTTTGGTTAAGTTAGGTTAGGGTAGGTTATTTAGATGTTAAATTCAGAGAGAGGAATCCAAATTGTGGGGCGATAGAGCCCTTCTGGGATTTTAGTTGGGGTATGTAGGGATGCAGGGGTAAGGGTCCTGCATCTATATGTCGCAGGCAATTAGCAATCGCCGGCAATTTGCAAGCCAGTGGTGAATAAATACGGATAATCATACAATTCAAAAATAAAAGAACCAGATTAGAGTGCTGATTATGTTGCCTATGATGTGAACAGACACTTTTCCATGCTCAAAAACATGGCAGAAATATGCACACTTTTAAGAGCGTGCAGTGAACTGCGTGACATTAGTCGGGTTGAGATCGGTCAGGCAACTAAACTAACATCGTGACAAAGCGTAGCGTATCACAAAAAATGAAGGCACATTCAAGCCGAGCTCATACTTTTGAAGACCATAACCCTTAAAAATTGCATTATGCCGATGTGCATCATTGCGATGTATTGAAACAACATGTGAACCGCTACAAATTTCCGGCGACTGCAAATTGCCTGCGACATATAGGATGGGGCTTCATTTTGAACTTTGAAGTTCTACTAATAAAAAAACAAAATAGGGGGAAGTGCAGCGCAAAACACCAAAACGTCTAAGATTGTCTTATTTTCAGTCCAAAATGTATAATAATGCTTACATTCGTTCGTGTTGTAGTCTACTGGTATCACACATCCGCCTGTATAGCAAAACCATCTTTCCTGGTGTAACCTCTAGAGGTGCTATGACGAATAGCAATTTGCAAAGAGTGCCGCGCTGCAAAAACTGCCGTTCCGGTTCGCTCTTTGACCGCACACTGGACGGAGTCGATGGGAAAAGTCGGACAAAGTCTGGAAACTTTAACCGCTTATATTTTCGAAAATATAAAACAAAACAGTTTAAGAGTAGCTCCATTGGTTTCTTCGTGAAACTTCCTTTTAGAAACACCCTTGAAAATCGAATCGATAACGAAATTATCATAAAAATTTGATAAAATAGCCAAAAGTTTCATGTCCGACCTCCTTTATTAGTTTATTCTACATGTGGGCCGTAGCCAAATATCCGAGATCATTCGTTGGCATTTTGTGGAATGAGGCTGCCATGCCGGCTCATTCTGTCAAAAAAAAAATGACAAAAACTAAAACTAAAAAAAGCTTCTTTCGACCACGGGAGGGGTGGGGTGAGAAAGTAAGAACTGCTCGAACTATAACCACCAGTTTTAGTAAACTCTTAGCTAAACCTTTTTTTTTATTACTTCAAATACTTAATCCTTGCGGTTTAGTCTCTTCCCCCCTCCGTCCCTACAACCAGTCCCAGGCAACCTTTGTTTGAGACTATCGAACTCGGGTCGCATGTCCGGAAATCGAACCCGGAACCTCCTGATCATAGAGCTAGCGCTACAACTAATATACACCATAGGAGGCCGACAAGAATACCGTCAAGATGAGCTTTGAGCAATATGAACATTTGTACAAGAGTTGCCCAAGAATTTGCGACAGCGGAAAGTAGCTTATCCAAAAAAAAAGTATTTTGTAAAGTCTGCCGTACAAAATAGAAATGCCGAGCGGACACTCTGTCTACTTTCTCCCGATAGAGCTTGCATTTTCTGGAAAACAAGTAAATGGAATCTGAAATGTTTGAAAATTTCGAGGAAAAAGAATTCGTGCCTCCTCTGTCGTAAGAGCGTGTTCCAATTTTCACTTGAGCCCTGCGCTCCACATATGAATCTGTGCTTTTCGGGGCTTTCGTGGAAATTGAGATACGCCCTTACCAGTGGCGTGGCTTGCTTTGCGATATATCGATTGTTCTGCCATTTAAACCTATTGTAAAGAATCGATTATTAAGGTGTTCGCTGCGAACACCCTGTTAATCGATCCTTTTCCATAGGTTTAAATGGCATAAAAATCAATATATCGCAAAGCACGCCACGCCACTGGCCCTCACGTCGGAAGAGCGATAATTTATATAGCTTTTTTCTCAGGTATGATCTTTTTCACCGAGAAATTTTAGACGTTGTTCGCAGTTATCAGGGCAGAAAACCACACTGAAGCAGCGTGGCAAGATACATTCTTCTAGCCGGTGCGGTGTCTCATTATGCTTCTTTTTTGATAAAATAAAAATATTCTGAAAAATTGCGGATATTTCCCCCAATTTATAGAAACTTCCATTCACAATTCAATCCTACGTCCCCGCGAATCGAAGAGAAACAATTTCTATTTTCTCCAAACAATATGTTTAATCGTAGGAGATATGGTAACAGTGGAATTTTCAAATTGGTGTCAGCTCGTTTAAATTTCACTGTTGAATACGTAACAGCTGCCTGCCGCTTGAAACCCGCTTTTCACTGGGTAAATGCCACTTAAACTAGTTTTTGAATCCAGTTCTACCTAACTTTTTTTTGAGAAGCGAAAGTCATGTTTCTTCAACAGACTAATATGGTGTTTGCAGTAAAAGCTCTCCCTAATGATCGATCCTGTTTTCATAGGATAGAGGGTTGAGTTGATTAACTCTAAAGAATGTTCAACAATCGCTAAAATAATAATGAAAGCCATTAGCCACGGATCAATAACTATACCGAAAAACCTTCATTCAATTGCTTTGTTTCAAAAATCCTGCATTTTTTTCTGAAAGAAGAACGAAGTAATATTATGGAGTTAAATTCTCTTAAGGTTATTATAAAATTTGAAAAAAAAAACCCTCAAACTCACAATCAGCTTGAACGGAACTTCTGATCTGTATTCCCCAAACGAATGAAGTGAGACATTACAATTTGTTTATCATAGGTAATCGCTTTTTTCTTGCCTTTGGAAAAATATACTGCAGTAAAGTCATCCCACAAAGTAATCTGAAAAAAGCATGTTCATGAAACTATATCATAGTCATATCATCAGTTTTTGTATCTCCCAACTTAAAACAGTCAACAATACACGTCAATACTGACCGTACAGATCCCCTTATTTTTACCCAATGATAAAAGACGTTAAGAAATATTATTCGATGAGTTGGTCTCTTCTAGGTAAATACCTAGAGGATAATAAATCCCACACAATAAACATTTTGAAAAATTACAAAGAAGGTTCTTTTTTGAAAAACAAAGATTACTTTGTTGAATGGCAGAGGGAGATCGCGTAAAATTAAGAATAACTTACTTTTTACTCAAGATTCAACGTCAATGCGTGGTACCAAATAACGGCGTGTGCTTAAACGATACTTTGAGTCATTTTTCTAATATTCTTTAAGTGACTGAATTCGCATATTTAAGACCTATATATATAAAAAAAAGAAAAACAAACAAAAGAATATGAACTATGCAAAACGATAATCCGGATATCGGAAGCTGGCTGTTTTTAAAACGCCTTCAAATGCGGCGTGATACCTCACGCATTCCGGAGAGTTCAAATAGTTGTATCATTGCGCCTTAGAAATGCGACGGAAGATTACAATTGAATTAGCCTTCATGCACGCTGGGCTCGTCGATTTCCTTTGACATTTTTGCAGTGGTGAATGCATAGCTTAAGTGCGCTTCAGCTAGAATTGTATGTAGTAAATTAGTAGTTTTTATAAAAGGATTGAAAATAAACAAATGGTAGGAAATAAAACATAAAAACACTGGTCAACATGGGTTCTGTCCTTCGAACCAAACCAATTTTTTTCGATTCCTAGGTGCTAAAGAAGCCCAAAAATGGCCATATTAACTTCAGGAAAATTGGCTGGTCCTCAGGGCACCGCAATTTTGAATTTTTCAAAATTGAGAGAACCCAAATCATTCTCCTTTGTTTTTTCTAACTTAATTTTCTGGTCGTTAAATCAACGTTTTCTTCAAAAATTAGTTTAAACAAGGCGCATTTTTGCTGATTTTAGGAGAAACTTTGCTTCATACCTCCAGCCACGATGATCTGAGAAAAAAACTGTTATGCTCATTGAGAAGAGCGTAAAATTTACTTATAGAAAACATACATGTCAATAGTTCCTGAACTTGATTTATGCCTGTGACCCATTTAATCATGATTTCCTTTGACATTTTTGCAGTGGTGAATGCATAGCTAAAGTGCGCTCTAGCTAGAATTTTATTTAGCAAATGGGTTGTTTTTATACGAGGATTAAAAATAAACAGGTGGTAAGGAATAAAACAAAAGAATATGAACTATGCTAAACGATTATCCGGATATCGGAAGCTGGCTGTTTTTAAAACGCCTTCAAATGCGGCGTGATACCTCACGCATTCCGGAGAGTTCAAATAGTTGTATCATTGCGCCTTAGAAATGCGACGGAAGATTACAATTGAATTAGCCTTCATGCACGCTGGGCTCGTCGATTTCCGTTAAAATTTTAGCAGTCGTGAATGCATAGCTAAAATGCCCTCCAGCTAGAATTGTATGTAGCAAATGATTAGTTTTTATAAAAGGATTGAAAATAAACAAATGGTAGGAAATAAAACATAAAAACACTGGTCAACATGGGTTCTGTCTTCGAACCAAACCAATTTTTTTCGATTCCTAGGTGCTAAAGAAGCCAAAAAATGGCCATATTCACTTCCTCAGGGCGCCGCCATTCAAAATTTTCTATTGGAGTCAAAAATTGTGAGCTCTAATTGATAACCAGTACGGCAGTACATAACTGAAGGGGAAGAGCGTTCAGCTCAGGCAATTAGCATTAGAATATTAAGTAGAGGTCACGGCGAGAGATCTATAATTTTGGGTCTTTTTAATATAGACCTCATCAGTGGATCACACTCGTCAGTGAGATCAAAAGCCAAAAAGTTCAAAAATTTTAAGTATTTTATTGTAAGCTTCCAATACAAGAAATATATACAATTAGCTCGAATTATAAGTAATGTATGTAGAAGTAACAATAGATTAATTACTTAATATCATAAGAGTTAAGAAAGAAAGTGGTAAAATAATTGACCAGCTACAGTTAGTCAATTATATAAGTTTAAATACTTAGAGTTTAGGACTCGGAATCAGTAAAGACATTCATAAAGAGTCAATGGATTAATGAGTGAGTTTCAGATGAGATGAGTTGACGTAAATAATTTGATCCTAAAAATAGTTTTGTCTTAGAAATCAGTGTCAGGGTTGGTGACAAGCTCCCAAGGTTTCTTTCTGTTAAGTCCTCTAACCTCTCTTAGATTATTTAGTAACTCAATCGCTGTAATGGGTTGGGATTTAGATAACAAAGTAACGTCTTAGTGATAAAAGATTCCCTGAGGATACATCTCGAAAAAAAAAAAAAAAAATTCATTTTCGCCTTTCTTTCATTTTCAACATCTTACGTGCCGTGCTCCATCCAACACGTCATAAGGATAATATTTTGTAGTTTTTATGGCTTTAGAACGTACAGACAACCTGTGATGAGCTATATTTCGTTCTCTTCATTCGTGATATAAAAATATCTTCTGTGAGTTTCCGTGATTCATAAAATGACAGCTGCCTATAATCATGGTGAAAAAGTTCCTAAAAAGGTAAAAAGTTTGCTAATTATACTGCCATGCTAAGGAAGAACGCCGTAAGAACATTCGAGAGTTGCTACATTTCTTTCTATAAAATGTTAATTTTTGAGGGAGGTTGTGAATATTTTCCCTTAAAATTTTCAGGAATTGTAGGTAAAATTGCGTACAAAATAATCTGAAAAATCGAAAGGTAAATATTCATAAATTTACCAGGAAATTCGTGTTTTATCAAAGGAAATTTGGCAACGCCAGAAGGTTCATACGGCGTTCTTCCTTAGTGCGGCAGTTTAATACTTAAATTCTTTAGGAATCTCGTCGATTTTTCTATCTAATTAAATCGATTCGTACATCTACGAAGTAAAGCCATTGGGACTCTCGGTATTTCTTCTTATGTGGTTGTAGTTTTTCTTCTTCTTCACTTTTGTCGCGGCCCCAGCCAGAGAGAGAAACTCGGAGGACCAGGCCAATCTACCAAAGGGATTGTGGGCGCTCTCAGAGTCGCGATGACGTCATAAGACAGTCGGTGCGGGTTTCATCAGCGAGCGCCCGGGAGAAAAGAGAGAGAGAGCAAAAAGGGAGTACCTGGCGTACTCAAACGTGCAAGAGAGAGAAGAGAGCATCCACATTTGGCGTGCTCAACAAGAGAGAGAAAGAAAAGAGAGCATCCACATTTGGCGTGCTCGAAAAGAGAGAGAAAGGAAAGGGAGCATCCACATTTGGCGTGCTCAAAAAGAGAGAGAAAGAAAAGGGAGCATCCACATTTGGCGTGCTCAAAAAGAGAGAGAAAGAAGGGAGCATCCACATTTGGCGTGCTCAAAAAGAGAGAGAACGAGAGGAGAGCATCCACATTTGGCGTGCTCTAGAGTGAGAGAGAACGAGAGGAGAGCATCCACATTTGGCGTGCTCTAGAGTGAGTCAGAGAGAGAGATGAACATCCACAATTGGCGTGTTCGAGAGAGAGAGAGTGAGAGAGATGAGCATCCAATCAGGCGTGCTCGAGAGAGAGAGAGTGAGAGAGATGAGCATCCAATCAGGCGTGCTCGAGAGAGAGAGAGTGTGTAGCAAAACTGCAGAGAGACAGTAAGTACTAGCGTGAAGTCTATAAGACAGAGCGTGGCAGAGTGCCGTGTAGTCCAAGGGACTGAGAGTGGCAGAGTGGCGATGACCAACTGATGTGGCCGAGTATATATAAGAGTGGTTGCATAACCGCTGAGATGATGGAAAATTCCGTTACATAACGCACTTATGTAACGAAGGTGGCCGACACGTGGAGGCGCACGTGCCGAGAATCGATGGAAAGTTCCGTTGCATAACCGCTTATGCAACTTTCGTGGACCGCACGTGGCCCAGCACGTGCCGCATGCGCCGTCCTTGACGCGGTGCGAGAAAAAATCATACAAGAAAAAATGCTATGAAAACGATACGAAAAATCAGGGCTATTCAAACCCAAAAGAACTAACTGCTAGTTCACAGAACGAAAAAGGGGCCTCGCCCCGACATACCCCCCACCTAAATGAGCGCAAGTGCATTTACAAGAACCCACGGCTCCCTACCTGGCTACCCAAGCTGAGAGGCCGTATCCCCCCATTGAAAAAATGCCTTGCTTAAATTAAGTCACTGAGTTCGTTGGAGTGAGCATAAGGTACAAAAATTTCAACATACACAATACAGAAATATTTAGATAATTAGTAGTGAGTTTGTGACCTGTCAACCTGGGTCCGACAATGAGAAAATAAAGCGCCTGTGTAAATTATATTCAAAAAATAAATACCTGCAATTGGGTGCCTACCCCCCACCGTGAGGGGAGACATCCTTTAAGTAATGAGAAAGAAAAAATTCTGTCAGGCTGACGAGGTGTAACATATAGACGTAAGAACATGATTGCAGAAAAATGAAGACTGAACTATAAAAGCTGGCGTAACAAGGAAGAGAAAATGTAAGTGAAATTTAAGTTAGACTGCATCCATATCTGGCGTGCAAGCCTAAGAATAAAAATTTTAAGGAAAAAATTTCGAGCTGAAATAGAGAGAGAGAGAGAAAAAAAAGAGCTCTCTTGCATCCACATTTGGCGTGCAAGAGAGGAAGAGACAGAGAAGTTAGAAAATTTTAGAGAGCTAGAAAAAGGAGGAGACTCTTCTTGCATCCACATCTGGCATGCAAGAGAGGGAGAGAGAGAGAGAGAGAAGATTGGATGAGAAATCAAGAAAGAAGAGAAATCTCTTACATCCACATTTGGCATGCAAGAGAGAGAGAGAGAGAGTTAAAAAAGACGAGACAATTTTTAGAATATGAAGAGTAATGTTAAAGTCGACAAAATTTTTTCTTGCATCCACATTTGGCGTGCAAAAAAAAAATGAAGAAAAAGAGATTTTACCGGTTAGCAGAAAGAGATGAGAGAGAAGAGAGAAAAAGACCTTTGCATCCACATTTGGAGTGCAAAAGGTGAAGAGAAACTTTATTTTAGTAGCGAAAGTACGGACGACGAGCATAAGAGATCCGAGCGAGCGCTCGGGGTGTCACCTGAAGCGGTCAGAATGACACTGAAGTCGGGACGCTGACCGTGAAATTAGTCCGCCGGCAGCTTGAAGAGCTTAATTACTGGTCTGCGCATGTCCTTATTTCTGATTCTGATTGTAGCCACGCGCGGAACGTTATCGGCTCCTGGGTGAAGCGCGGTCACACGGGCAAGAGCCCAGCTAAGCGGCGGCATGTTATCCTCTTTAACAATAACAATGTCCCCAACTTTGAGGGAATCAGTTTCCGCGGTCCATTTTTGACGAGCTTGCAGAGTTGTCAGATACTCTGCAGACCAGCGCTCCCAAAAATGTTGTGACATTTTTTGGATTGCTGCCATTGAGAGAGGCGGTTACTTGGAGTGAGCGTCCAGTTGTATTCTGGAAGATTTAAAAAAGGCGCCGTAATCATAAAATGTGCAGGGGTTTGAGCGAAAATTTCTTCCGTATCGGCTGAAAAGGGGCACAAGGGCCGAGAATTTAAAATTGCTTCTATTTTGCAGAGAGGAGTGAGGAATTGATTTGAGAGTGAATTTGGGAGGTAATATAACCGGGAGTTTTGGGCCATAATCTAGGGTAGAGTGAGACAATCTACCCCCCACCCTGAGAAAACCCTGGGGGTCAAGGAAAGGGTTCAGAGAAGCAAAGTATTTTACCCGTTTTTTCTCTTCGATCAGTTCAATTTCCTTTAAATCTGGTGGTCTGGCGGAGTTTACGAAAATTTTTACGTCTGGTTTTAATTCTTTATTATATGAAAAAGTGTTTGACACAGGTGTCCATTTTCGGCCTAAAACTTCTATTGAATTTTTACGACATTTATCAAAACTGACTGATTCAAAGGGCAATGCGATTTCGGCCTCAGACAACCCTTTTAGTGCTTCTGGGTGGTTTTTTGCCCATTGCTTGGGGTAAAAATGACCTCGGCTATATAGTTGATGTGTTTCGTCCCTTAATCTGATGACTTCAGCGATTGATTTTGCACTTGGGAGTGAGTCATTAAAATAGGTTTCTTCATTAAGGACACGACATGCAGTTTCTGAAATATTATTATTTTCGTCCAGTACTAACTGCCTGAGCGACTTGTGCGCTAAAATGGAGCTGGCGCTGTACTGTAAGTGACAGTTTTTCGAAAATTCTCATTATTTTCTGTCATGAGAAACGTAGCCTGCTTTTTTGGGACATTTTCCGTGGGAACCTTTCCCATGAGGACCCAGCCATAAATACTTTGAAGAGCATGACCTAAATTATTAGTTATTTTCTTTTGACCTGAAACAATCCGTACAAAAATTTCCGAGCCCAAAAGCATGTCAATTTTGGCATTAGTATCATCAAAACTGGGATCTGCTAAGTTCAACTTGCTCCAAAATTGTCTCACTTTATTTGATATCTTGACGCATGGCAAATTTTCCGTGATAACTGGAATTACGATTGCTCTTATCCTTAATTTTGGCTCATCAGTTTGCCTAGGTTTCACTAAGCAATTAATAGCTCCCAGTGAGTTAACGTGACTTTCAGCCAAGCCTGAGATGCTGGTATTATCGGGAAGAAGTGGCAACCCGAGGCGTTCGGCGCAATCAGCGGAGACAAAAGATGACATAGCACCGGAATCAAGAACTGCGCGCATGTGCTGATATTTTCCATTGATATCCTTCACTGTGATGAGAGCAGTGCCGAGTAGTGCAGTAAAGTCTTGATGATCCGTTGATGTGGCTTGTAGATTTGTTAACATAATGCTTGATTTTTGATCTTCGAAATTTTCTTCAGAGGTAGAATCATTTTGAGTTATGGCAGGATTGGGTGAGCTATTTTCGTTTGAATGCAGGAGCGTATGGTGAATTTTTTGATTGCATTCTTTGCAGGCAAATTTACTCTTACATTCATCCTCATGCGTTCCTAAGCAGCGCTGGCAACGGTTCAGCGACTTAGCGCGCTCAATTCTGACGTGAACAGGATAACGTTTAAATTCGTCGCAGATGTAAATCGAATGTGAGCCTTTGCAAACTGGACAACCTCGATTTTTCAAAGAGTTGAGAAATACTTTAGTTTGTGGAAGCTGGGTCTTCGGTTTTTCATCCTTGTTAGAAGTTTGTGTCAGCTCTGCAATTTTTGCTTGCTTGCGTAAAAAGTCCATGAATTCCTTAAAAGTAGGGACATCCGCGCCCTTAACTTCATTTTCAAAAAGTCTCCTTACATGAAATGGTAATTTTTTCAAACCGATGTTGAGCAATATGAAATCATCGAGCTTTTCGAACTTCAAGTTTTTCAAAGCTTCAACTGAATCGTTCAATGAATGTATCAAATTATTCAGGGACGTTGTATTAGCAGTTTGCATAGGAGGATAAGTCAGCATCGTGTCCAAAAGATCAGATCCTAAAGCCCTAATGTCTTGATAATGATCGACTAAATTTTTCCAAACTATAGCATAATTTGCTTCAGTTATTGGAACGTTCTTAACGTAACTTTCAGCGTGACCCTTAAGAACTGAACTTAAGTACGTGAGTTTTTGCAATCCGCTTAGGGATTTTTTATCATGAATTAATGACTTAAAATTTTCATAAAAAACCTGCCATTGTTTTCGCGTGCCATCGAAAGTTTTAAGATCGATTTTCGGAAGTCGGACTTCTGAACTGGCCCTAAGTGATTCAGCTGTTTCTGATGACTTTACTGCCTTTTTGCACCTTTGAACGGCTTGTGCAACAATATAATAAAGATCCTCGTAAGCCTTGCATTTTTGCTTATAAGAATCTGAACATAACTTTTCATCGGCTTCAGATTTGGCGTCTTGCATAGAAAATTCCCAAAACTTCTGAGCATAATTTTCGAAGTCTGCAAAATGTTCGTCAATTTTTGCTGTGCGAACCAAAAAGTCCTCAGCATTAGTGGATTTTAAATCCTTAATTTCGTCGTGAAAACGCTGAATTCTACTGAAAAGTTTTTCGAGTTGAAGCTGAGTAGCTTTCAGAGATGACATCGTGGTCAAAATGAGCAAATATAAAAATACCCAAAAAAGAGAGAGAAGTGAGACTTAAAAACTAGTCGCTAAGTACGTATTAGTTATTTAAGAGCCTAATATTGATATTTCGGATCTGATAACTAAAAAGAAAATCCGGCTCGGAGGACCATGTCGCGGCCCCAGCCAGAGAGAGAAACTCGGAGGACCAGGCCAATCTACCAAAGGGATTGTGGGCGCTCTCAGAGTCGCGATGACGTCATAAGACAGTCGGTGCGGGTTTCATCAGCGAGCGCCCGGGAGAAAAGAGAGAGAGAGCAAAAAGGGAGTACCTGGCGTACTCAAACGTGCAAGAGAGAGAAGAGAGCATCCACATTTGGCGTGCTCAACAAGAGAGAGAAAGAAAAGAGAGCATCCACATTTGGCGTGCTCGAAAAGAGAGAGAAAGAAAAGGGAGCATCCACATTTGGCGTGCTCAAAAAGAGAGAGAAAGAAAAGGGAGCATCCACATTTGGCGTGCTCAAAAAGAGAGAGAAAGAAAAGGGAGCATCCACATTTGGCGTGCTCAAAAAGAGAGAGAACGAGAGGAGAGCATCCACATTTGGCGTGCTCTAGAGTGAGAGAGAACGAGAGGAGAGCATCCACATTTGGCGTGCTCTAGAGTGAGTCAGAGAGAGAGATGAACATCCACAATTGGCGTGTTCGAGAGAGAGAGAGTGAGAGAGATGAGCATCCAATCAGGCGTGCTCGAGAGAGAGAGAGTGAGAGAGATGAGCATCCAATCAGGCGTGCTCGAGAGAGAGAGAGTGTGTAGCAAAACTGCAGAGAGACAGTAAGTACTAGCGTGAAGTCTATAAGACAGAGCGTGGCAGAGTGCCGTGTAGTCCAAGGGACTGAGAGTGGCAGAGTGGCGATGACCAACTGATGTGGCCGAGTATATATAAGAGTGGTTGCATAACCGCTGAGATGATGGAAAATTCCGTTACATAACGCACTTATGTAACGAAGGTGGCCGACACGTGGAGGCGCACGTGCCGAGAATCGATGGAAAGTTCCGTTGCATAACCGCTTATGCAACTTTCGTGGACCGCACGTGGCCCAGCACGTGCCGCATGCGCCGTCCTTGACGCGGTGCGAGAAAAAATCATACAAGAAAAAATGCTATGAAAACGATACGAAAAATCAGGGCTATTCAAACCCAAAAGAACTAACTGCTAGTTCACAGAACGAAAAAGGGGCCTCGCCCCGACAACTTTCTTCTTACGCACGTAAAGTCCCTTTCGCAATGTCCTCTAGCGATATGAAACTCATAGCCCTCACTGTCCCCCAAAGCCTTAAGGGAGTTGGTATTCCCTCATTTCATGTGAAACCCACTATCACCAGCCTGTCACCGGGCGTCCTTTTCGTCTCCTCCCAGGAGGAACCCAACCAAGCATCTTCTTTGGCAGATTTTCCCCCGTCATCCTGCATACATGACCATACCAAGCTAGCTGCTTAAGCAGCCAATTTTCATTTTACACATCATAGGAAAATAGAATAATAATAGTCTACGCATGAAAAAAGTAAATAGTTCCTTCAAGAATCCCGTTTATGATGAACTGTTTTTATTTTTTGCAGTCTCTCAAGTATCCAAAGTCTGTCTTCTTCATTATCAGCAATGAGTTCTGCGAGAGATATTCATTTTTCGGATTACGAAGTAAGTATATTGTTGTTGAATTTGTTCGGAAACATAGGTGCTTAAAATAAAAGTTTCATGAGTTCTTTAATTTTTTTTTAAACTTTTTTTAAACGGCTAAGAAAATATTCCGCATTTCGATAGCCAGGTGAGTCTTGGCGAGTGGATTTGGTCGACTTTTTCAACTAGATTGCAGTGCTGTAAACCAATGGAACACTCTGCTAAACTAAAGAACTACACTCAGTTGCTTGAAGAATTATGGCCAATGTTTGCATCCATCCAATTTTCGACCCACCTGCCAAGGTGAGTCGAGAATTTTTGATGTGGTCAATGCTGCCACTGCTGCCAGCAAGAAAACTAATAAATGTCGTAGGCGCGCCGTCGCCCGGAGGGAATTTCGTTTTGTTGTAACAGAGGTTGGCAGTAAGTTAAAAACTTCGACCAAATCCCCCGTGCGAAACTGTGCCAACGCCTCAAGCTCATAAATTTATCGAATTTGCAATCGAAAACTTCAGCTAGTCTGTTCCTGTACGCCATTATTTTTGTAAAAAATCATAAAAATCAAAACCACAAAAAATTCATGAAGGAGCAATTTATTTAAAGTTTTCGATGCCAGCTCACAGTTAGTGCTTATTTGTGGTAGTAGTACTACATACAATTTATTCGGCACCAAAGCAACTATTTGCTATACGGCACCTGAAGTGAAGTGGAGACTCATTTACGTTAAATCAATGAATAATTTATCGCTCCCTAGTCTACAGATGGCAAAGCTTTTAATTATGAATTTAAGGTTTCAACAATAGCTCTGTTGGAATTTTGTACTAAACTAACTGCATTTTACTTTTTTGTTTTTGTTTTTTTTTTTTTTTCAGAAATTTTGTCTTTATACCTACGAAACGCTCTACACTTTAGAGAAAGTGAAGCAGTCTCAATTTACCATGGTTTCATGTTTTTCAACTTCGCATTTCCAATTTTAGGTGGTATTTTAGCAGATTCTTACATTGGAAAATACCAGTACGTGGTCATTTTATTAATTCACATTTTTTTTTAAAAAAAAACAAAAATCGCTAAAAATTTTAAACATCATGATAAAACGAACTATGGTTATTCAGACTTCATTTTTGAGAATATCTGTCAACTACCAAAGGTATACTTACTATCAACTATTTGTCTAAAAATTTGGTTGTTACTTTAGACTCTTTCCAATTACTCTATTTCTCTCCCCATTCCTCTCTCCTCTCCTCCCGCAATCTTACAATACCATTTCTATTTATTGTGCACACGAGGGACTTGAAGGACAAGTTTTTGAAAAAATGAGGTAATGATGACTTCAAGTAAAACTGGTCTCAATGCATACTCTGTGAAAAATTTTCCCCTTTATTTCAATTTTTAAGCATCAAAAATCAGTTTGAACTTTCTTTTCACCATGAGGGAAATCGTAAATATCACTGGAAAAAAAAACACATTGGATCTAGAGTTCAGACTCTTGAAAACATTGACAAGAAAAAATACTCTTGATTCAATCAGATTTTTGCAATAAATCAAATCAAAAGGAAATCCGCTCCAATTAAGAGGATTGGTTCTTGATTTAAGCAAAAATCCGATTGAATCAAGAGTATTTTTTTTTGTCGATGTTTTAAAGAGTCTGGACTCTAGATCCAATGTGTTTTTTTTCCAAGTGATCCCAATTTTCTCAAAACTGAATGCACGCGCCTTGTCCTCCAAGCCACTCATATCGCATATATTGCTCATGTGAAAAACTTGTTTTCTTAATCACAAAGTGTGTTAGATTGGATTTACTTAAGCCAGTGTTCATTATGGAATTCGTTCTATGAACATCTCTCCTCTTCATACTGTTTTTCCCCCTCCTCTTTCTTATTGCAGAACTATTGCTTATGCATCGATAGTACACACTGTGGGAAACTTGACCGTAGCGCTTGCATCAACCCCATGGATATCATCTTCAAGGTATTTATGTCATAGGGCTGTAGCACAAATTTTCACTTCAATTAATTTTTTCGAAGTAGTTGGAAATGTACTCGTAAGGGTGTCAGAAAATCAAACAGCTAGAAAAACGAATTTCTAAGTTATCAAAAATTCTTCTCCATTTCAAACGGAAAAGTATGGTGGAGGAAATTCCTAGATCATGCAACGTGACAATCGAACACTTTATATTAGAGATTCTTAGACATAACATTTATCCTTAACTTTAACATAGCTCCCAGATTTCTATTTCATTTTGACTGACTGATTTACTCATCATCAATTATATTTTCCATAATTAAAAAGAAACGCATTTGTCGCGTTTGTTGAAATTGGGGGGGGGGGGGACGTAGACTATTAAAAATATTACTTCTAAGTTGGGACCCTTGCCCTGATTCACTGTGATAATGTAACTGTAAAAATCATTCCCAAATTATACATTTTTCGTGTTCCAGGTAGAAGTTGCAAAAATTCCACTCACAAATCGTATTTTAATTCAATTTTATCTCCAAAATTTCAGTGAGTTTTCTTCCGATTACAATCAAATCAGAAAATTTTTAGACAGTAGGAGTACTATATAACGGTCATATTTTTGTATTAAATATAGTTGTTTGAGTCGTTTTTGTTGACATGTAATAATGTTACGACTCTTTTCCTTCAGAATTTTTACGTTCGTTGGACTAATTTTGGTGGCAACAGGAGCTGGTTTGATGAAACCATGTATAAGCACATTAGGCGGAGAGCAGTTTGTACTCCCGCAACAAGCAAAACAGATGGCGACTTTTTTTTCAGTATTTTACTTTACCATTAGCATAGGGTCACTTTTGGCCTCTATCGTGTCCCCTATCTTGAGGCAGGATGTCAAATGCCTCGATCAGCCGTCCTGCTACCCTCTTGCATTTGGAGTTCCTGCTTTCCTCATGTTCTTGGCTCTTGGTAAGCAGTGCCGAGTCTCGTTACTGCATGCGCAGTTACGCTGTTTTTAATCTCATGAAATTCCATTTTAAATCAAATATTCTTGAGATAAACTGCCATGAACCGAGAAAAATTATTATAGAAAAATTAATTGAAAACGATTATTTTCGATTTAAATACAATTTTTGAAAAAAATAAATTTTTCTTTTCATCCAAGTACATCATTTTTGTGAAGGAATTTTTTTTGGAAAATTCAAATTAGTTGTACTTTTAGTTCAAAGAAATGACACTTCGTCATCGATAACAAATTCAATTTTCTTTGAATAGAAAAAAAACTTTTTTGAAAAAAATATATTTCTTTAACCTAAAATCCATTATTTAAATTAAGAAACGTGTTTACCTCAAAAAATTTCTTTTAATCACAGATAATTTGTTTTTATTTTTTTAAAAAAAGGAGATTCTACGAGATTTCAGTAATTTTTTACTACATGTCTATATGCTGTGGTATTTTACAAAATCCTAGTTTTAGGGGAGTATCCTAAGGTTTAGCAATATACACGTTTAAAAAACTGATCTTAATTGTTCCAGTATTGTTTGTATGCGGGAAACCTTGGTACAGAATGAAAGAGCCAGAAGGAAATATATTGGTCGAGGCAATGAAATGTATATTTGTAAGTGCTGTTAAATTGTTTTAAAATATAACATACCTTTCTTTTATTCTCCAGAAAAAAGCGGTCCAATATATGAATTTACTCATCGAAAAACAAATGAACCATCTTCCCATCCAATTATACTAAACGAACGATACTTTCTTTCATACTAAAATCAGAAATTATTATCTTTAAGCTTTACAATCTTAAGCCTTGCCAACGTAATATGGTAATGTGGCATATCTTCAAATCTGATAATTTAAAAGATGAAATCCTCATGCCGCAATCACACGCTGAATTTAGCGGCTGAATGTGGAAGTCAACAGTCATTGCCCGACGGCTGAAATTTAGCAAATTCGAGTTATTTTCATCCAGATGTGCATCAAATCTACTCGAATAGTTCAGACAGATTTAACATTAGTCCGATGGTTGCTGAGAATCGTTACTGAATTTTGCGCGTGACGCGCGCAATTCAGGCATCGGGCCGATGACTTCCACATTCAAGCCACATTCAGCTCCCACATTCAGCGTGTGATTGCGGCATCATAGAATAACTTGTTTTTGGTACGGTGGGTAATTCTATGAAGGCATCATAGGAATACTCTGAATACTTTATTTTAACCGCGAATATAGTTATGCTAATACATAATTCTAATGTATATAATTGGCGCTAAACTGGTGGAAGTTCTCGTTTTATAATATGTATTGTTACCAGCCTTTGTTGCCAGGATTTAGTCCAAAAGATCTCTATAACAATTAATAAAAAAATTGAACATTTGAGGAGTTGGAGAGTAGACATACATGATACAATTTCCTAAGTTATTTGCTAATTATTTTTTTCAGT
Organism: Bemisia tabaci; assembly: GCF_918797505.1. NCBI lineage: Eukaryota > Metazoa > Arthropoda > Insecta > Hemiptera > Aleyrodidae > Bemisia > Bemisia tabaci. Next base: position 12,640,004 of record NC_092802.1, on the reverse strand, counting down.
ATGCACTAGGAAAAAAGCTATCATGTGCAAAGCTGGCGGAAAAACCATCTTATTGGCTGGATTACGCAAAAGATAAATTTGATCAACGACTGTTGAAGGACACTCGAGAAATGATTCGGCTACTTCCGACGTTCATTCCAGTGCCTTTATATTGGGCTCTCAGTGAACAACAGGTATAAGTTAATAAAGTGGAATTAATCAATTACTAGTAATAATATGTGACCATCCACGAGAAAGGTGACGTTGGTTAACGGTGAAATCTACTTTACACTTTTAAGGGGAGCTTTTACTGCAAAATAAATCATCGAAAAAGTTAAAAATGTTAAAATGGGTAACTCACTTGCACGTTTTAAATATTCTTTTAAAAGAATGTTAAAACATGCAAGTGAGTTACCCATGTTGACATTTTTAACTTTCTCGGTGAAATCTATACTACAAGCTCCGAGACCTCCTAAATTTGCATATCTTTTTTTCAAAATTTTCAAATTGTTGAGAACATTTTTTACTAGATTTCCAAAATTCAAGTTGTGCTCATCTCGTGCTACTTTTCTAGATTTGGCTTAAAATGTGTTGTTTATTAGTGATATCGTCTCAATTTCGTAGCACACTGATCTCGTGCCCTTGGAATCCCCCTTGCTCCAAACACACCAACTCAACTCGGAAAAATGAAAATAATCAAGACACACAATAGACTGCAGAATAGGCGGAGAAGTTAGTTTAAGAAATAGATCTTGGCTGTCGAAAGACAAGCACTTATGGACACTGTAAAGGTCAAAGTTAGAACAGATGCGCTAACTTCAATGACTTTCATGTATAATTACTGTCTTTAATGGAAATTGAGCATTTCCGAGTTACCGAGTTGGTGTGTTTGCTCTCACTGATTCAATTTTCCTTTTTGTTCCATTGTCCACCACAGGGGTCAAGTTGGATTTTTCAGGCGTCTCAGATGGATGGTGTCGTGCCCAACTGGTTTACCATCAAACCGGACCAGTTAGGATTATTGAGCCCTCTATTTGTGGTCACGCTCATCCCAATTTTTGAGATCATTGTCTATCCAATGCTGGGGAAAATCGGTGTTAAAAGACCACTGCAATACATCACCACCGGGCGTTAACTTGCGCCTGCGCATTCCTCATGTCAAGTTATGTCGAGTATAGACTCGAGGTAGGTAAAAGTATACTGCCGTGCTAAGGAAAAACGCCGTATGAACCTCCGCCGTTGCCAAATTTCCTTTGACAAAGCACGAATTTCTTGGTAAAGTTATGAATATTTTCTTTCCAATTTTTCGGGTCCTTTTGCTCGCAATTTCGCCTACAGTTGCTGAAAATTTCAAGTGAAAATATTCCTGACATTTCTAAAAAATAAACGTTTTATCGAAATAAACTAGGCAACTCTCGAATTTTCATACGGCGTTCTTCCTTAGCACGGCAGTATACGACATGATGAAATCAGAAGAAAGGGTTTAACTAAACGTGGAGCGTAACCTAGGAAACATACATACATGCAAGAATCATAGAGTAAAATATAGGGGTCATTAAAAAGGGGGTACATTGTACCCAAACATTTTCCTAGAATTACGACGACAAAAAATTTGAACGGTGCTTGAAAGAGTCATTAAATAAAAGTACGTTGCAGAGTTTTAAAACGTAAAAATATTAATATCTCGAAGACAAGCCTACAGGCATTACATAAAGTGGACAAAAATAGGAGAAAAAAGGTAGAAATAGTACATAAATAAAATTGAGAAACTAGATATTGCTTCCCGCCACGAAAAATGGCGCCGATTCCCATACGGCAGTGCGGGCTATTACCAATGGATCCATTGGTAACACACCCGCTGCAAAACGGCCGGAAAGAGCGTACACCAGTAACGTGGTGAACGCTCAATATGTATGAGAGCAATACCAGGTTGTATGCGTCAACGGGTCAGTTGTGCTGGTCACAGAATCTTGTTTTAATGCTTTTTTCTTATAGATAAGCTAAAAATTATAAGATCTGTCCAAACAGCAACTTTCTACGTTGAATATTAACCGATATATTATTATAGTCCTTTGAAAAGTCGGGTTTTTGACGTCATCCACCACTGTAGTGCATAACATGGTATGTACTACCGCGGTGGTTGACGTCATAAATCGAGTTTTTCAAGGCGCGATATCTCGGTGAAAATTCGACGTAGAAAGTTGCTGTGTGGACGGATCCTTTTATTTTCAGCTAATTTACAAGAATCAAGCATCAAAACACGATTCTGTTACCAGCGGAACTGGCCCATTCTACGCCACTGGGAGAAGCAGCTCTTCCCCTAAGCAAAATCACAAAAACAATTTTTGAAGCAGGTAAGAAAGTAAAATGAAAATGTGATTAATCAATATGTAATTAATGTACATACACCAACAAGAAGTACGAATCGCTGGCCGAGTGGTCCCAACAGAATAGAGTAGAATACAATAGAATATGATATATTAAGAAGCCCAAGAAAAAAATTACAAAATTGAGCGGGAGGGGTGTTCTGCCATGCTAAGGAAAAACGCCGTGTAAGCCCTTAGCTATTGCCAAATTTCGTGTGATAAAATACAAATTTTCAAGAAGACTTAAGGAGAATTATCTCCCAATTTTTTTAGAAAATTTAATTTGCAATTTAATCTACATTGTCCGAGAATTTCAAGGAAAAATGTTTATGAAGTTCCCTAAAAATACATTTCTTACAAGGGGGACACTTGGCAACGTTCGGATATTCATACGGCGTTCTTCCTTAGCACGGCAGTATTGCCAGCCTTTTAGAAAAATATCCCAAGAGGAAATTAGCTTAACGACGCGGTAATAATGCCGGTCCAATAATTATTCATTGTTTTTCAAATTCAATTTTAGCCGTCGTATGCAAAATTGCCTGCTCCAGGATTGGGCCAGTTGCGGATCTTCAACGGTCTCCCGTGTCAAGTTGAACTGGATCCTCCAATACATGGCCGCTATCTCATCCCACCGCTTGGTGCACTTCAGTGGACTGACATCCAAGTCAATGGGACTAGATCCCTGCAAGAAAAACTCGTGTTGAATCTGGGTCTGCCTTGCAACGACACTCATATGCCTCTCGACTGGACAGAAGAAATTCTTCTTTTTGAGGAGCGGGTAAGGAAGATTAAGATGTGAAGAGTAAGTTACGCGGGGTTGAATCATTTGTTTACTACCTAAGGGCGTAAAGTTGCATTTTATCCATCAATTCTTGTCAAAATATAGATTTTGAGTTGAGGCTTGACGAGGTCGAATCACGAAAGAATTAAATCAGTGAGCATGAGAACTCATCAACTCGACAGTAGGTCACTAAACCATGAACGGATTGTGACTTGCCCAGATATTCCTGGAGGCTAATGACGATATGATGCGCACATTAAAAAGAAGAAAAATTAACTCAGAAATCGAAAAATATGCAATTTGAAAAAACTCAATTTACCCGCTTTAAAACACCTCTCTTTCGCGTTGAACCCCACGATGTTATCCGGGCACCTATCAGAGGCCTGCACGCACGGGATCTTTCGACTGCCGTCAAATTACTCCTCGTATATGGAAATAGGGCCGGATTAAGGGGATGGCCACATGGTCCGCGGCCCATGGCGGCAAAATGTAGGAGGCGGCAAATTTTGCAATCTTTTTGAATGTAGGTACCAAATAAAAAAGAAGAAAAAATCGGATTCAGAAAATAAATTACAAACGAGAAAAGGCGACAAAATCTCTCATTTCCTGAGGGTATAGTAATTTCTAATTTTGTTGTCTTTCGGTGATACAAGAGACAACACCTTTCATTAATCGAGTTAAGAGAGAAACCAAACACGCACTTTGACCATGAGCGGAACGGCGCAGAGAGCAATGATGACGAGGACGTGAGATGAAAAGGAGAAGCCCTCGGCGCGGTGGTCGGCATGTAACACAGCATAGCGCCTACAAGACTGCATGAATACTTCACGCATTGCATAGCATACTACGCATAGCGCCAGATGCAACAGCGCGATCGGCGCGGCGCAGCGGCGGAAGTTAAAATTATTAAACCACATTTATTTTTGTTAAATTGTTTCATAAATTTTTCGTTCTTTTGTTTTAAATGGAAGGCCTCGTGCAAACAGGGTTGAGTTTACGGAACTTAACTCTCGTGTAAAGTTCCGTGAACTTTTGTTAGCGTTGACAAGGCTTTCACAAAAAATGTGCCCAACACGAGTAAACGCGTCTCATACTGCCGTGCAACGCAAAAACACCGTAAACGCCATTCTAATTTTTTTGGAAACAATTTATTATAGCAGAAGAACTTGGGTACCTTGGTTCAATTTTTTTACAGAATTTTTTCGCAAATATTATCAAGAACTTAACCTGAAAATTTGAGGTGCATGGGTAAAATAGTTTTTATCTTATAAAATTTTAAGTTCCAAAAAATGCGGGGAAATCTTGATGGATTTACGGCGTTCTTGCTCAGAATGGCAGTATACACCCCTCCCCCACCGGCACGTTAACTTAGCGAATGAGAAGGGGACGAAAAATTACAGGCGGCCCATGGGCGGCAAGTAGGTAAATCCGGCCCTGTATGGAAACAATAGGGAAGGCAAAACTATATCTTCAGAATCAAAGAATCTGTTCTCATTCATGTTATCTTTAGCAAACAAGGAACAACTCTACATCAAAATACGTTTTATTTGAACAAATCTCAGTGGAATATGAAAGGAAATAGCGATTTGACTGCTGTAGTACATCACTTCAATCTTTTTCCTGCTATTCCGGCGCATTTGCAATTCCTTGGAGTCTTTGGACTCTTTATAAGCGAGTTTTTGCCCATTGCCCTGGACACCTCTAAAGGTCATGACATAGATACGCCATATTTTGTGAAAATTGGCCATCTTGCATGGAATTTTCAAGTTTCCCATTCTCACATGTTAAACTACAAAAGTCTTTTGCCAATTTTTTTTTTTATTATCAATTATGGTCATTCAGGAGTAGGCTTACTTTCAACGAAACACTTTTACATGCAGTGCACTGCTATCCAGTTTTAAGTTTTTCTAAAATTGAGGCCCCTTTTCCCGAATCCGGCTACATGTGTTTTGTTGTCATTAAAACTACCGGTCAATTTGCACTATTTCAGGGTTCGTCATACATTCTGGGTGTTTCAGGCGAGGTTGCTGAAATCAAGAGAGTTACAGGATTTGATGACGTTTCGAAATCTTTGACAAATGCGCCTCGACTTAGGTGATTATAAAATCTTTAAAAAAATACTTAATTGAATTATTACAAAACTACGAGTAAGTGAAAACAATTTAGGCTCGTTTTTTCCTTTTACGGTTACACATATAAAAAGTTACAAAAGTCTTATGTCTACATACATTTCAATAATCGGCCCGCTTCTTACAACAAACTTCCACACTCACCAAAAGCTCATTTGAACTTAGTTGATATTAGACCCTCTCTCTCTAAAGCAGTTCTAATCGGACCACTGTAGGACACACGTCGTTCATCATTTGGACTACATTTTGCAATTTGAACCTATAAATTCTATCCCGGTTCAAAAGCAACGTATGTGCCATTAGTCTCCCTATGCACATAAGTGTTTTTCTAGAAGAGCCAGAATTTACAGTTCTAAATTGCAAAATGGAGTCCATTCCATGTTCGTTGCCGTTGCTGTCATTGTTCGTGCCTTTATTTCTCTCGCATTCGTATATACTTTTGTTCTCCTCGTATTGTTCGTCTGTCTCTTTCTTTTGTTTCTGCGTCTCCTTTGACAGGCCTCGATTCAAAGGAAACCGTACAAGGATGAAATGCATCAGTGTCTCGTAAAAATCGTCATTTTAAGCTCCCTCGTTCCCAAAACGCCAAACTATCGAGGGTCCTTCTTTGTGGTTTCTAGGCTTTCGGGGCCACTTTTTCGATTTCTTTCGTTAATCCGAGCCGTTGAGAAAGGAAGAAAGTTTTCTATCAGAAAAGAAAATGAGGAAATGGAAGAAATCTGTATTCGAGAATTGCAAAACGACAAAATGTTCATTTTTGAGGAAAGTCATGAAAAATTTTTCTTGAAATTTTCAAAACTTTTCGGTGGGATTGCAAGCAAATTTATCTAAAAAAATTGGAAGAATAATATTCTTGAGTCTAGTAAGAAAATTCGTGTTTTATCAAAGGAAATTTGGCAACGCCTAAAAGTTCATACGGCGTTCTTCCTTAGCACGGCAGTCCGGAAAGGAGCTGTTTAAAGGACAACTATGAATATGACCCTTAGCTCTGCCCAATCAAACCCCCGCCCGGATAAGCAGAAGGGCATTTCCAGCCAAAAGGATCTCGAAAAAACCTCTCATAGATCATTATACTGAATGATAGGTACTACTTCAGTTCGTTACGTCAAATTACGGACGATGTATACGTATTTATCGTCATAAATCATGAAAAAATCCTGGAATCGGCGTTACGGTTACCACACCATTATTTTTTTCTCGGAATCGAAGTTGGCGGTTCGCGGCGGCATGGTGGCGCACAGTGGTTCGATTCAGTAGGAGAGGTCGCACAAAATTTGGAAACTTTAAAAGCTTTTAACTCCGTTACTACAAAACTTTGAGGTTCCAAAAGTGGTTTCAATGGTTTTTCGTGGAATTGGAGAAACACCCCTTACAGTTTAAAATGTGACGAAATAAATATCAAAATTTGCAATTTTGGTTAAAAATTTCATGGAACTATATGAAAAATTGGGCTCAACTCAGAGAGCAGATACGCTCTCACGTCAGAGGAGCGACGCACATACGAGGATCGCGGATCGAGTCTTTAGGAGAAGTCGGACAAAATTTGGAAACTTTAAAAGTTTATAACTTTGTTAATACAAAACTTCGAGGTTCTGAAAGTGGTTTCAGTGGTTTTCTTGTGGAATTTTCTTCCAGAAACACCCCTTACAATGGAGATGTTGCGTGTGTGAGGAATTTGCGATTTGACTGTTGATTCTTGTGTAAAAGTTCGTGAGAAACCCGATGGTACCACTGGTTTTCTCTAAAATCAACTCCCAAGCTCAAAAAAAGTTCTCAAGTTGTGGCCAAAATGGAGGGGATATCCCACGCTATCCTGAGAGTCCACGTCTACATCAAGACAAACTCTCCATGCAAAGATGGGGAGCATATACATTAGCAGTGATGCCGTGTTTTCAGTGTTAGAGTTAGAGTCTCCAAATAAAGTGTCAATGTTTTTGCTCTCTATCTTTGCATGGAGAGTTTGTCTTGATGTAGAGGTGGACTCTCAGGATAGCGTGGGATATCCCCTCCATTTTGGCCTCAACTGGAGAGCTTTTTTTGAGCTTGGGAGATGATTTCAGGGAAAACCAGTGGCACCATCGTGTTTCTCGCGAACTTTGACATTAGAATCAACAGTCAAATCGCAAATCCCTCACACATGCAACATCTCCATTTTCTTTCAGAAACACCCGTTACAATTTAAAATGTGACGAAATAAATATCGATTTGCAGTTTTGGTTAAAAAGAGCCGTATGCCAAAACGACATTTTTCGCCCCCCCACTAAAACTTATTCAAACTTCGTTTATCAGTTACTAATACTGGAGCGCTTCTTTCCCCAAATTTTCAGACCCCCAAAAAATTGTTTTTGGGGGGGGGGGCGCTAGGGGGGGTGGAAGTCAAAACCTGTGAACCTCTCTAATCGACTCTATCCACTGTGCGGCGGATCGAAGGATCGAGCGGAGTGAATAGGGTAATCAAGGCCTTTAACATGTGTTCGGCCCGGGCGGGGGGTTGGGGGGCGCGGAGGGGGGCCCGGGGGAGCCGCTCGCGACTTATAAGGCGAAGTGAAAGTGTCCGGAGCGGCATCCATGAGAAAGAGCTTCTGCACGGCACCGCAACGCGATGGCTGCTCGCTGGACAGACAGCACATGGTCATACTTACGGCCGGCAGCGTGGCGCATGGCCATCCGACTGCTTGTCGAGGATCGGAAATCCACCGCATCGATAAAAACACATGGGATCTAGAATCCAGACTCCTAAAAATATCGACAAGAAAAAATACTCTTGACTCAATCAGATTTAAGCTTAAATCAAGAACCAACTCTCTCAATTTGAGCGCATTTCCTTTCGATTTAGGCTTAAATCTGATTGTATCAAGAGTATTTTTTCTTGTCAATGTTTTCACGAGTCTGGACTCTAGATCCAATGTGTTTTTTTTTTCCAGTGATGAAAACTGCGATTCCTATCGGTATATGGAGAATTTGCTCGCAAATTATTTATTGCTCCTCTGAAAGTGCCTAAAAAGCTGATTTTGCAATATTTGTTATATTTTTTTCTGCAATGGGAAATAGTATAAAAACATATTTAAAAGTGAGGTAATGCACCGACCAGTGACGTCATCTGGCGGCATTTCCCATTTAAGCACACACTGGAAAAAACACATTGGATCTAGAGTCCAGACTCTTGAAAACATTGGCAAGAAAAAGGACTCTTGATTCAATCAGATTTAAGCTTAAATCAAGAGGAAATCCGCTCAAATTAAGAGGCCTGGTTCTTGATTTAGGCTTTAATCAAGAGTATTTTTTCTTGTCGATGTTTTTAAGAGTGTGGACTCTAGATCCAGTGTGTTTTTTTCCAGTGCACATGTATTTTAGCAGATTAGATAATTTTGTCATATTTCCTCCAATAACTGTGCAATTCATGAACCAAGGGTATCCTCGTGTTCAGCTTACTTGGTAGCGTCCACTTGAACACGGAATTCATCCAATTTCAGACACCGGGAAATTCTCCAATATGTGCGCTAGACGGCAATTACCGTGTTTTTTTTCTCCGTGTGCTCAGCAGTATTTTAAAATCAAAAGTTTTAAAATCTGATCATTGTTAAACAAGTTATGCAACATTTTGTGACCGACGGACGACGGAGCACTGCAACCCGTATGTGTGTTTAAAACTTTCAACAGATTTTTCTCCAAACCGTGTTTTTACCTTAAGGTACACTTTTCTCAGAATCAAATGGATGGATTTTCAAAAACTTATTTTTGCACCTTTCTATCTGAAAAACATGTTTGATAACTTATGCGTATTTGAATTGTTTCAGGTGAGTGGCGATTTCCGAACTTGGGCAATGTAATTGGTTAAGGAACTGGTCATGGGTGAGTCATATCTTCCCTATACTCTGAAGGAAAAAGTTAGGTCGTTGTAAGCCGAACGTTTAGTGGTAATTAGCCATCGGATACTTCAGTTTGTCAAACTGAACTGGAAGCTTTTACTTTCGGGGATTCAACAGTCAACACTTCCTTATGGACAATTATAAGGGACGGCAGTCATCACCCTAATTTCGGCTGCTGACCTACCTACATGATGGATGATGAGCTTCGAGTGAAGTCATGAGCCAAACAAGTTTCCCAAAATTCGGCTTGTTTTGGCTCGTTTGCAAAACGGAACTGCCAACACGTTGTTAAACATCAATCATGTAGGTACGCCAACAGTTATTTGTTGAAGTCCCGAAAGTAAAGGCTTCCACAATAGCCGAGATATGAGTGGAGGGGCTCTTGTCTCTGCATACATCAAACAAGGGTGAAAACTTTATACTTTGTAAAAATGGCCGTATCAAAAATACCGCGACTAGAATTCTGATTAAATCAACTAGACAGCTCCTCAAAGGGTGTATTTCTGAAATTCCAAGAATATATAGTTTGAAGCAAGGAGATACCCTGATGATTCAACGAGAAATTCCTGTTGCCGCATCCTCAGCAGGAATTCCTAAATATCTTACGCGGAATTTTCCTTAGTCATAATCCGCACATCGCAGTTTTCTAACCGTTCACCCTGTTCATCACAGTGTTCTCATTGAAAGTTTCTTTCAGTCCTAAACTTTTATTTTGGCTCTGGTTAGTGAGTTCTTATAAATCTTTTTTCAGTAATAAACGATACTGCGTCAATGTTTGACGCTGAAACTCATCATCTTTCTCCCGTTGCGTATTACTATTTTATAATAAAAGTTTCAACCATTCCTATACGATTACATGAAAATCGCAATTGACCGGTTAAGATGAGCTTCGTAACGAGTACCCGGGCCCGCTGCAACTCAAGGAAGTTTGAAGTGTTTTTCTTCGGATGCATCAATATTCAATTATTGGAAGCTATGGTAAAGAATCGATTATTAAGGTGTTCGTTGCAAACCCCCTCTTTATAGATCCTTTTCCATAGGTTTAAATGGCATCTCAATCGATATATCGCAAAGCACGCCAAGCCTTTTCTACATTGTGAAGTTTCAACTCACGAAGTTTGGCCGAGGGCTCCTCACTTTTATCTCCGAGAGTGATATACTTGTTATTACAGAACTTCATGTCCGGACGATTTTTATTATCTTTCTGATCACCTAACAGATTTTATAATGAAAACACTATTCTATGAATACCTTTGTAACTTTTTCTTATTGAGCAGAGCTTCAAGATTCTAGGGAGTAATAACGTTCGCAACTTAGACAATTTTGAAGTGTCCGTTGCATTTTTGATGGAAGGAAATTTTTCCTACATTGTTTAAACTTTTTCATAACATTGATGCAAGAACTCTTAATTTTTCTGCCGTCTGGTAGTAATTAAATCGCCGGTTGGAACTTACATTTGAATTTTGCAACTCCTTTTAACATCCAATTGATTCATAATTAGGAACTCACCTGCCTGCAACAGATAAAATAAAATAAAAATTAAATAAAAAGATCACTTCGATTACAAATGTCGTTTAAAAAGAAAAAGAAAATGTGACACAATAAATCCGGAACACAGAAGCGGATCCAGCAATTTCGCAACACTGACTTTCCTTCATTTAAACCTGGGTTGAATGATCGATTCTTCTCGGAGCACGCCGCGGTTCCTTCGAGAATCGATACATTTCCATAGGTTTAAATGGAAAAAGACAGTGTTGCCAATTTGCTGGATCTGCCAATACCGGAACAGGAAAACATTCGATGGCTCATACGGCGTTTTTCCTTTCAGTTGCGAGGCGTGAATGATCGATCATCGATATCTCCCCTTTAAAGCTATGGTAAAGAATAGATTATTAAGCACTGGAAAGAAACACATTGGATCTAGAGTCCAGACTCTTTGAAACATCGACAAGAAAAAATACTCTCGATTCAATCAGATTTAAGCTGAAATCAAGAACCAAGCCTCTTAATTTGAGCGGATTTCCTTTTGATTTAAGCTTAAATCTGATTGAATCAAGAGTCCTTTTTTCTTGTCAATGTTTTCAAGAGTCTGGACTCTAGATCCAATGTGGTTTTTTTCTCAGTGAGGTGCTCGTTGCAGACACCCTGTTTATCGATCCTTTTCCATTAGTTTAAATGGTAGATCAATCGATAGATCGCGAAGCATGCCACGTCACTGTTTCCTTTGCATGCATAGGAATATAAACGGGAAACAAAGATGAAATAAAAAGCCTAAGAAAGCCTGCGCAGCAATCTGCGAAAAAAAAAGAATAGGTAGAAAAGAAATGTACGTGTTAAATAATGAATGATCCACGAGATAAGACAAGTAGCCGCCCAACCACGGAACAGGGATGGAGATAATAACCCCCGGCATAAAAATACAGAACCCGCTACGGAGCGAAAAAAATCGGGGACGCGAATAGGGGAAGGAACCGATTGCGAGGAGAAAATAAACGCTGGCGAGCTAAAACAGCGTATCCGCGCGTGGTCCCCACGGGTGCCTTGCGCGGTTTTTGGAACGGGGAAGGCGTGGGAAGAACCGATGAGTCCTCCGTGGGAGTACCTTTCAGACGGCAACGCAAGGAGCAGAAAGAAATGCAGGGAGGACGATGAAGATGCACCGGACAGGCGCAGTGCTTGTTTCTGGCAGGAGATAGCGGCACTGTCGCCAGCTCGAGCCGAAAGTCATCCCTTTAACCTGCGCTGCGGTTGGGGTGTGTACAAATTTGTCATTATCATGTTCGTCTCCCGCTCTGCACCACCACCCCCATCCCCACCCCACGGCCAAAAATTTGGTTAATGGCAATTCAATTGATTTAAACGAGGGGGTATGCCCCCTGAGCGCTTCGTGGTCCAGTCCCTGGTAACGCTTCGCGCCTCAGGCGTTAAGTTTGAATGTTACTCTTATGATTTATATTGTTGAGTAAAATTTGGTCAAAATTGTATGAAAATTGAGACAATACTAGACTCGGTCGCAGGATACCTTAAACGTTTATATCGTTTTCTGTAAGGGTCGACCGAAACTTCGTTAAACCAATCAAAATTTTTTTCAACTATCAGTAACCTACTTTGTGGTTCTGAACTATGCACAGCTTTGGTTCGCACGATGGCCATTTCGGTAATTTTACATGTCCATGTTCAGGTACTTGGTTCGCGAAAACTTCCACTCATCAAAAGTACGGTAAGAGAAGAAAAATAAATAAAAAAATAAATTTAAATTCTTCTTATACCTAAAAGTGGATATTTTTTTTTTAAAAAAAAATAAATACCTACAAAAATAAATTTAAAATTTTTTTTTTCAATAAAATAGATGATCTGTTTTTTTTAAAAAAAAAAAACAAATAAATAAAAAAATGAAGAGATATGAATAAATAAAATACTGAAAACATACACGAAAACCGATCGATCAGATGGCAGCGAAGTTACGTTGAATTTTTCGTCATCGTCATAATTTACAAAATATCTCATCAAATTTTCCAAGTGCTATGAATTTTGAGTCGGGGGACAAAGCCATCGCTCAAATTTCCGTACCGAGTACAGACCGTCGGCTCTCTTTCCAAGGAAAACCCGAAACCCGGGTAATTTTCCGTGCAAGTTGGCAACGGCGGATCGCTGCATATTCCCGCCTCATTACGTAAGAGGGCCCGCGAAGCCACTAGGCAGCCGCGCGGCTCGGCTTCGGCTCGCATCGGTAGCGTTCGGGCGATCCCGTTAAAAACTTGATTTCGTCACTAGGCTAAACGCAGCGCGGCTGACTGACGGTACTTTAAGGTCAACGAACTGGGAAGGGCGTTCGGCGCTCGACCAGAGAGAGACGGCGCTCCCCGCTACGACTCGGCGGTGCAATAAGGATGGCTGCGCGAAGGCAGTTTCCGTGCCGCGTCCGAATTTGAGAGTCGTGCCCGCGGCAGCTCCCGAAAACCCCCCCGAGGATTTTTCGACCCCCGCCCCCCCGAACACCACGCGGCCCCCCCGTCGGACCGGGCCACGCGAGTGTCAACGCGGTGCTTAGTTCGTCAATTTTTCACAAAAAAAAAATTAACAAAAATTGTTGATTGTTTTTAACACCCTTTTTTTGGGTGCCCCCCCCTCCCATTTTCACCCCCCCTTTTTTGGTGCCCTTCGGTTCGGAGCCTCGCAATCTCGTGTGTGAAGTGTCTGGTGGTTTTCTTTTTCAGGAACGCTGGATTACCCTGGTGTAGTGCGTGGATTCCGACCCTCGGGATTGAACGACGCTTTCTCCGGAGCTTTGAGTTTGTTTTTGGTGCAGTTTTTTAACCGTTGAAGTTTCGTTGCGTGTGCCCTACCCTTGAGCTTTTAGCTTTGGAGTCCCTGAGCTTTCACCGTTCGTCTCTGGAGAGAAATTTTGAAGGATTCTTATCTCCGGGACGAAAATTGGATCGGATCTGGAGGAGAGAAAACTGTCTCGAGTTAACCGCAACCGAAAATACGAAGGGTTGTAACGTATTTGCACCCCTCGGAGGCGGAAATAGCGCTCCATTCGTAACGTATTTTCATGTTATTGTGTTTTTGGGCTCGCTGGGCTGAAAAAAATGCAATTTGTGCCGTTGGCATGTCGACCTCTCATTTCGACGTCAGGAAAATTAGGTTTTGTAACTTCTGAAAGGTGAAAAAAACGAAAATGTCCCAAGTCAATCTTAACCTTAGAATAACGGGTTATAACGCATTTCCTTCCCTCCAAAGCGGAAACAACGCTCCATTTGTAACGTATATTCATGTTACTATGTTTTTGGGCTCGTTGGGCTGAAAAAAATGCAATTTGTGCCGTTGGCATGTCGACCTCTCATTTCGACGTCAGGAAAATTAGTTTTTGTATCTTCTGAACGGTGAAATCAACGAAACTTTCCCCGGTCAACGCTAATCCAAGAACAAAGGGTTATAACTCATTCCCTTCCCTCTAAATCCATGCTCAACGCTCCGTTTGTAACGTATTTTCATGTTACTGTATTTTTGGGCTCTCTGAGCTGAAAAAATGCGATTGCCACCGTTAGCATGCCAACCTCTCATTTCAACGTCACAAAAATTAGATTTTGTAACTTCTCAAAGGCGAAAAGAACACCCCACCCGTAAAGTTAGCGAGTCGCAGAATCGTCGTGCTAAATGCCAAGCAAAGAATGCAAACATCGCGCTGTGATACACGGACAACTTTTCTTTGTCTAACTGGCCTGTAATTTTCCACCTCATAACCGTGGGTAAGCTAGGTTTACGATTGACTGAGGTACACAAAGCTTCGGAATATCGCAATGCCACGTTCAGCTCTGATCGTGGTTCCAAGCGGTGGAGAGTATGGCTGCAAGGGCAGTAAGGGCATAACGGCCAAAGGTCATTATTAAAATGGCTGAAATGCCCGTCCGAAAAGATTCAGGCCACATGCACGCTGAAAAGCAGGAATTTTAGGCAGCCATTTCTGGTGGTTTTAATGAATTTTTAAGGATGTACCGTGTAGATACCGACTTTTGCCTTTGCAGTTAATACAACTAGCCTTCTTTTAGGACAGCGTCTATTTTAAGAAAGAGAAACGAGGTTTCTATAACGTAAATGCCCTTGTATTTCTATGAAGCTTTTTACGCTTCAATTCGCAAAAAGACATTATTGAACAATCCGTTTTTTCCCCTTTTTTTAAAAATGTGTTTCTACTTCGACTGATCTGTTTCTTTCTCCGTGAATTTTTCATCCTTAAGGCATTTCCGCCTCAGAGAGGCATCTACAGAGAGTAGCTTAACAGCGACTACATAGAAAAAAATCTCTCCATTCGAAAGTATGATATTTTGTTGTGTGCATCAAAGTTGCAGTGAGATTTCCCAACTGAAAATTTCGCTGATTTTTCTCCTGAGCTCATGCAAAAATCAAACAGATTTTTGACGGAAATGACGGAAGGTTATTCTCGTAATAAGTTGAATTGTTTGAGTTAATTTTGCAACCTAGGAATGAAGTTACGTTCCGTAGTGCGGGGGACCAAAAATTGAGGAACTGAGCACGAAATGAGGCGATTGACCAAAATTCGTACGACGTGATCGTGCAGTTTTCGATAAATCGCTCCAACCCGATCTTTTGTCTCGACCTTGGAAATTCAGCTTGAAGAGAAATCCTACCCTGCACTTATTAGAGTTTCCCTCACAAAAAACCGTAACTACATTCAAGTGTTGCCAACTTTCCCGCCGGAAATTGCATTTTAACCAGGAAATTTTGAACTGAAGATTTCACTGATTTTTCCTCTATTCTCATGCAATAATCATTAATAATTCGAACGAAAATTGCAGAGGTACTCACTCGTAAACGAATTGTTTCTTTGAGTCAATTTGGCAACCTCCAAATAGATTACATTTTGCAAAAAGGAACCAGAAGCATTGCAATATCGCTAAAATTGTGCAACTTCTTTTGTCTCAGAAGAAAAACCGGATTATCTATCAACAGCCTCTATCTTTTTCGCTGAAAACTGCACCGAAAAAAAATTGCAGTTGATTTAACTTTCTGAATGTGAAGAAAGTGTGCGAGAACTTATAAAATGCCAAATTACCCGCTGTAGCAGTTACTTCAGCAATGCCGGGATGTGAAACTAACTGCTGCGGCGGGTAATTCAGCATTTTATTAGTACTCGCACACTTCTTCTACATCCAGAATGATAAATCAACTTCACTTTTTTTTCGGTGTGTAAATTTGAGACAGAAATTATCATGGAGATTTCATATTTTTTCATGGTTTCAGTAACTTTATTGCAAAGGATGAAGTTGCACAATCGTAGCACCATTGCAATGCTTCTGGTTCCTTTTTGCAAAATGCAATCCAAGTCTGGTTACGTTCCTTCGTCTGGAAAACGACTTCGCTTCGTTGTTGCGATTAGAGGTTTTCCTCGGTGCGCGATGCTTGAAATCCACAATTGCTCCAAACATTTTCTGACGCTTGTGAACATATATTTATTTTGTACAATGTAACAAACTCTCTAATAAAGTAATCTTAAAAAAAAAAAAAAAAAAAAAAAAAATTTTCTGACGCGAATGACACACGTCCAGTGGACGCATCGTGTAGATATGCAGATACGTAGATACGAGAGCAGTCGCGGTGGAATTCTCTAGACGCGTTCGTCGCGTCGCCGCGTCGCGGCTCATGACGTCGGCTGACGCGACGGCATGGCACTGCCCTTTGCGTGCTGGCGGTTTGATTTTCGGGAGCTTTTGAGCTTTCTCCGCTGTCTTGACGCATAACACAACGCAATCCGAATGATAAAGGTTTTGACGTGCGTATGTATACGGCCGCTCAAAGCAAAATACGTAACGCACCAACGGAAAAGGGGTCTGAGCCTACGTTACGCACGGATAAATAGGCTCGGTTCATTGAACTTGCAGTTTTCGATCACAGAAACCAAACTTTGGTTCCACTAACTGAAATTCAGTTCCAATGACCTGATTCTGTCACCTGAACCTGAAAGTTTAGCTTTTAATTAGAAATTGGCACTTTTTTTTCTCAGTGTGGGAGGGAGGTGTGATCCAGAGCCCCGTGACTGAACGCTAACAGTGCACTGGAAAAAAATTCGTTTGAATCTAGATTCCAGACTTTTAATAACATTTACAAGAAAAAATACTCTTGATTCAATCGGACTGTTTGCTGGAATCAAAAGGAAATCCGCCTAAATGAAGAGGCTCGGCTCTTCGATTCAAGGAAAAATCGGATTGAATCAAGAGTATTTTTCTTGTCAATGTTATTAAGAGTCAGGACTCTAGATCCAAGCGACTTTTTTTTCCAGTGTGCGTAGCGCCTTTTCATCACAATTTATAAGATGAAAAATGAACGGAAGGTTGTAATTTTGTATCCCAAATTCATCAAAAAACATTGATTTTAGAGTGTCGCGTAAATATGAACGAGCAGAAGAGGAGAGGGGTTGCACAGTCCCATTTTCAGCGTTACGTATTTTATGAACGGATCCCAGCTGAGGATTAACAGGAATCGGTGACTCTCAATGGATTTCAAATCCGACCTGAAGTTTTAGTTTCGGCCAAAATATTACCCCTCTGATAACACCATGGAACTAGAAAATGTACGAAATGAAGCACTCCCTGTATTTTTCTGGGTGCTTCAAGGGTCAGTGATAAGCTGCCGTGCTAAGGAAAAACGCCGTATGAGCCTTTAGGCGTTGCCAAATTCATCCCAGCAAATCACTAATTCTCAGGAAATTTTTTGAATATTTTGCTGCCAATTTCTCAGATAATTTTGTTTGTAATTTGATCTAAAGTGTCTGACAATTCCAAGGAGATATATTCATAATTTTCTTAAAAAATAAACATTTTATCGAAGGAAATTTGGCTACTCTCGAATGTTCATACGGCGTTCTTCCTTAGCACGGCAGTACGATACATTAACACTTTTTCAATGTTAAGTCCACAATTTTGATTCGTCTGCATCTCGTAGTTCGGTGCGGTTCTATAATTGTTATAGTGCTAAGATTTTTCTCGGCGTTCATAGACTTGGTTCGATAAAATTGTTTGCTAATATTCTAGATAAGAGCGAAGTATTCAAGTACACACACGCTCCAGCAGGTCTTACTGTCTCCGTATATTTTCCTACTTCAACGAATCGGAATTTCCTCCGTATGATTTTTACTGTCCACATCGAGCCTGCGAAGTTCTGTCTAAGAGAGCCAAAGCTGGTCAGTAAAGCGGCGCAAGGAAATTGTGACGAACTAAATTTTTCATGGAAACTTACGATACTAGCCGCAACTGCGCTTTCATAAGTAACAAAACTGAGTTAAGTTATTTTGTAACCGCCCTCGCTCCTAGCTCAAGCAAACGTAGAAGTTTAAAAGTTTCAGCTAGAGGCATGCAGGGATTTTTAAAAACTCCTTTTGGCTCAGAAATTTCAAAAATACGACTTCTAATGGCCCCGTCGACTGTGAATATAAATTGTCGCAATTTTGCGAAAAACACAAGATTTTGACTGTGATTATATGAAAAACACGTGCTTTTTACTGCACTTTTGCAAAAAAAAAAAAAAAAAAAAAAAAAAAAAAAAAAACCGCGATTTTGCCGACTTTTCCATTTTGAAACATCATCCTCGGAGCCTTTCCATTTTCACACGAAACCGATGTTTTCAGACCCCTGGAGGCATGCATGTGTTGTCAAGTTTCAAAATTGCATGAAGCCTTACGACGAAAGGCAAGTTCGAACTCAGTTTTTGATGCATAAAAATCGGATTTCAGCAGTATATTTTTCAAAGAACACATTTTAATACTACCTACTAGTTTTAGTTGAAAGTATTAATAGCTCAATTTTTCTCAAAAATGCACTTACGCGCTTTAGTTGAAATTATTTAAAACTCAATTTTCTAAAAAAAAAAAAAAGTAATAGAAAGAAAAAATGAGCTCATCCGCTTTGCAGTCTATGTCCTTCATACTCGATCACAAAAATGCAGTGCTCCCATTTTCCGGAATTAGCTCCGAGTTGCGGAATCTTTGAGATTTGCCTGAATTTTTCCCGGAACTATTGAAATTCCCGAAATTTTCCGGATCTCTTGCATTTTTCGAAACTATTGAATAAATCCCAAAAGAATCCCGGAACTTTCGAGTAGGAGAGATAGGAACAAAAAAGTTTCGAATCCCGGAGTTTTTGCTTCAGGGCTCCCATTTCCCGGACTTAGTTCCAAGTTGCGGAATTTTTTTGTTTTGCCTGAATTTTTCCCGGAACTTTTGAAACTCCCAAAATTTCCGGATCTTTTGCATTTTTCGAAACTTCTGAAAAAAATCCTGAAAGAATCCCGGAACTTTTGATTAGGAGAGATCGGAACAAAGCAGTTCCGAATCCCGGAATTTTCGCCCGACATAGAATGGGAGCTCTGCAAAAATTCGCTGGATGTGAATTTGCCAGCGACCGAGAGCCTGTATGGCGGCCGGAGGCTCTGAAAATCGTAATCGCGGAAGCGTGGTGTGACATGTCGCGTCGCCCCGCTGGTACGTTGAAGCCGATGCGGAAAATCAATATCCCTGGCGCTCTTTTTTTCGCAGTCTGCAGCTTGTTTATGTCCGACGTTCCTTCTAATTAAGGTCGCTTTTCCCACCGCCGCACCGCGCTCGCTGCAGTTTTCCGACTCCACCGCGTTTTCTTGCCGTTTTCCCGCGAGTCATTCAAAACGAGCTTCGAACGACTTCACGTCGTTCGCGGAGTGCAGACAAATTTCTGTAACCAAATATTTGTGCCGTGCATTATTTTTGATGAAGTTCACAGGGTTGCCGCAGTCAGGGAATACCGGGAATGTCAGGGAATTTTAAGAAGTCAGGGAAATCCTGGAAATGACAGGGGAAAATGACGAAAATGTCAGGGAAACTTTGTTAAATCACTTTCATTTGCTCTCTAGAATGGGTTTGAAGTTTCGAACAACACATTTTGCCAGCGAAGTGTTGCCTCCTTAACCATCCGTCACATCAATTGTCAGGGAATTTCGCCAAATTGTATCAGGGAAAATGACGGAAATACCAGGGAAAATTTGTTAAATCACCTTCGTTTGCTGTCTAGAATGGGTTCGAGGGTTCGAACAACAAATTTTGCTTGAAAACTCTTTTAAATTATGCCTTCTTAATCATCCGTCACATCTTCAATTCTCAGGGAATTTCTCCAACATGTATGTCAGGGAAATCGGGGAAATGTCAGGGAATTGGCTAAATTCTGTGGCAACCCTGATTGCAAACTGAATAGCCGAAACATGTCAAGGGTAACTGTTGCTCTGAAAATAAAAACTCCGGCCGTGGAAGCCGTTCTTTCGGGCTGTATAGACATACCATCCGCGTTCCGGGCTCAGAGGCCAAAAGTTCCGGACGCAGCACCCGGAGCAACAGAAGCTACGGCTCCAGCATCCGGAATTTTTGGCCTCTGAGCCCGGAACTCACGATCTCTATGTAGCCCGTCTCCTAGACGAAGGAATGTAACTCCGTTCCAAGGTTGCCAAATCGGCTCAAATGCTTCAATTTTTTTACTCTAGTGCGTATTTGAAGTTTTCGTCCACAATTTGTCTGGTTTTCGCATGAGAGCGGGAGAAAAATCAGTAAAATTTTCAAGTAGAAATGTCCGAGTTTTTCTCCGCAAAACGGTAGTTTACGAGTGTAAATTCGGCAACATTATGAAGGAGTTACGTCCTTTCGCGAGGGGAACAACGAAAGAACGTACCTGCTTCAGCGGACTGATTATTGAAATTGATAGGCATAGCGATAGACAAAGAAGACGTAGAGAGTAAGAAGCGATCCTATAGGTGGAAACGGGTGGCTCTTATAGACTAAGGGAGAAAATGATGGACTAACTTTCCGGTCTCTCGTGGGTTGCCGTTAGTTAGTCTATCACCCACGTCCTTTGTCCAGTGGAAATTGGTGGCTCTTATAGACTAAGGGAGAAAATGATGGACTAATTTATCTGGTCTCTCGTGGGTTGCCGTTAGTTAGTCTATCACCCACGTCCTTCGTCCATTGCAACCACCCGCTTCCACCAATAGGATCCCTCCAAATCCCTTTTGTCTTCTTTGCCTATAGCGTTGTCTATCAATTTCAATAATCGACCCGCTGGAGCGACTCGCGGAAACAAAACTCGGGATGACAATGAGCACGGAAACAGGAGCGCCGCGCTCATAATTATGGCAGCGCGTCGGTCGGACGTTACGCACGTGTGTTGGTATGTGTGCATACGTCGACGGTGTCAAATAATTCCGGCCGGTCCAAACCAAACGGTGCGAGGTGAAAATTTGGGGCTTTCGGCGGCGGGCGGGGGGGGGGGGGGGGGAGGGTTCTGGGTGCACAGTGCGCACGGCACCGCGCCGCATAAATTGAATGTGACAAAACTGACACAAATTATTAATTATTTCCAGCATCTGCGTTTGGCTCCTCGCTACCGAACAGTCGAAGCTCTGCCGTGCTGCGTGAAAACGTCGTATGAGCATTTGGATGTTGCCGAATTTCCTCTCGGAAAATATTCAATTGAAGAGAGGTATGATTATGTATCCTTGAAATTTTCGGATTTCTAAGAGCAACCCATGAACGAAATCCTCTGAAAAATTAGAGGGGAAATATTTCCAAATTTTCCTGGAAATGGGTGATTTGTCGGAGGAAATTTGGCAGTGCCTGGTGGCTCTTACGGCGTTCCTCCGTAGCAAGGCAGAGCTGCGCTCCACTGCGCCGTCAAATTTGAGTTTTCCATGAGATTCAGACGTTTTGAGTCGTTCTCTGTAGAAACACCATGGAAAAAAAGTTTTAGTAACCCAAACGAAAGCACGCACTGATTATTTCCGTAGAGTAACGAGTAAAAAATTGAGGTACGCATTTCTCGCATTTGGATCCCATTTAGCAAGAAGGAACAAGCGCGATTACAGATTTTTCAAAATCGTGCAACTTCTCCTTTCACTGAAAAAAAAAACACACCGGATCTAGAGTCCAGACTCCTGAAAACATTGACAAGAAAAAGTACTCTTGTTTCAATCAGATTTAAGCTTAAATCAAAAGGAAATACGCTCAAATTAAGAGGCTTGGTTCTTGATTTAAGCTTAAATCTGATTGAATCAAGAGTATTTTTTCTTGTCGATGTTTTCAAGAGTCTGGACTCTAGATCCAATGTGTTTTTTTCCAATGAATTCCTTTGAAAAGTACTTAAAATACGGAAAGTTTTCAAATGTGCACGATAACTTTTCTTTAAAATTAACAATTTTCTGGTGGGAAGAAAAAACTCTCTGCTAATCTGGAATTTTTTTTGATAATTACGAAGAAGCAACATTTTTACAACACTGTAATCACGCTTGTTCCTTTTTGTCAAATACGATCCATTTAGCCTTCGAAACGGAAAATTCATAAAAAAAAAATCCTGCAGCCAGTATAAAAAAGTAAGAAAATAACTTGCGTTATCAGCTCACGTGTGTTTTGTAACCTCCTCCGCGGAATTCGGCGAACGTTACATCCAGCTAGCGGGGAAGATGGTACTTGGATTTTTTTTTTCGATCGTAATTCTTACCGCCAGTATTTGCTCTCATCCCGGAAGGTGGAGCGTGTTTACCCGACGTCAACTTGGTCTAATCTCGGCCAGTGAACTCGGAGGTGGAAATTATCGCTCGCAGTGTAAAATAAGACCGGCAGTTGGACCATCTGTACCGGGAAGCTAATCTAATTAGTGTTGGTCGTGTGTTACTCCGGGTAGTACTTTTCACGTGAAACCGGCAATTTTCCACTCGCGTTTCGCAAAACTTCGGGTTCGACCCAGTGGCGTGGCGTAAATTGCGATGTATCGATTGTTCTGCCATTTAAACTTATGGTAAATAATCGATTATTAAGGTGTTCGCTGCGAACACCCTGTTTATCGATCCTTTTCCACAGGTTTAAATGGCATATACATAAAGTCGCTTTTATAGCGCCGCCTCGCGCTCTGCGACGCCCAATCGCCATTGCCCCCTATCCTCCCAGAGATCATCAGGCAATTGGCACCTTCTGATCTCCTCCTCCACCCCTTGTCGCCAACCTTTCACAGGAAATGGCATATCAATCTATAAATCGCAAAGCACGCCACGCCACTGGTTCGACCCTAATTGAAGGGTTTTACTCCGGGAAGAGTGTTCATATCATTTTCGCGGTAAACCAAATTCGCACGCCGGAACGAATTTTACTTCCTTGCTAGCCTTAAGGGGTGGAGAAATATTTTCTCGGACTCGTTTTTTTTCGACGTTTTCCTTACCTTCCCGGAAAAGAGTTTCAAGTATGATTGCTGTTTGTCTGCTCTACTACAAAACACGAATTCGTCGCTTGGTTGGCATAAGGGCGTAATTGCACTTTGAGATGAGCCCGGAAAAGCATTGAAATGTATGGAAGACAGGGTTCATTGCAGAATGTAGTTACGCCGTCATGTCAAGTAGGCGGCGAATTAGGAAAAATGTTCTGTTCACTGACGAAAATATATGGTTTGAGGTACAGTGATACGAGTACGGTAATAATCATTCACAGACGACTCTATGGTGGAAAATACCTCACCATATTTATTTCTGTCTCAGATCAATAAGATTCCTGTTAAATGTACCCGACAGGAGTTCATCGTTGAACAAAGAGACGTTCTATCGCTTGCGAGAGATTTTCGATTGAGTGAGAATAAAATTTTAAAAAGAGCCGAAAATACTAATCCCCTACCGAAGTCAAAGGTATGAGGCCATACTTCGTTTTGCTCTCTCTGCCGTATTTTATTTTTCGTTGAAAGGATCTATAAAGTAGCAATAAAAAAATATTCGCACTTCGATGGTTTTCCCAAAATGAAAGCACCGAATAGCATTTGCTTGTTGTCTAAAAGTTATATTCAGAATGATTCCCAGAGGTGAAAATTTTGAAAAATATCTAGCGATATTCTTCTAGCTACAATTTTCATGGCTATGACTTAATGACGCCTACATGACGTAATTCTGTGTAACTCGTGCCAGGGGAGGGAGAAAAATAGGGGGAGGAGGAGGAGGGATTGAAAGGGAACCCCGCCGTCCTAATGGTCGGAAGCTTATGTTTATGGACAGAGGTGTTGTCAAATTTCGGGAATTCCCAAACATAGTGCCAATCGAAACACGACTTTCAAATTACAGGAAAATCTGGCAACGCAGGCGCAGAATGGCACACATTTCGCGAAAGTAAATATGCGCGATCGAAGGTTTGGCTGTTGATTAACTGGACGTATTTCTGTCAAACGGAACTATGTGCATCGTGACGTGAGCCCTGTTACGCATATATTCTTATGAGTCTCAGGGCTCTTGTCTTAATGTACATAGTTGCGTTTTGCAAAAATTCTTCGCCATCCTGTTCAGCTTTTCTTTTCCGACTTGCCACGGTTTTTGCCCTTCTTCTTTTCTTCGCACCGTCGAAAAAAGAAGAAGAAAAAACAAACCGTCGTACTTCCGGGAGCCTATATGACCTATTTTTTTGCAATCTCTCTTTTTCCGAGCCCACCTGCTTCGAATAGCTTTCGGTCAGCGTTGTCATTTGTCTCGTTAAATCGTTTTTACATCGGAATTAAATAGGAAGTCTTTCCGATAACCAAGGCGCTGTTCTCGTCGAAGAATTTGTTCGATTAAGCACCAATGTATCTCGAAAAATTTGCAAGTTCCGTCGGAAAAACCGATCAGCTGGCGGTTCACGCCTGATTTTCAAAGAGGTCCAACCCGAAGATGTGGTCGTTGTAACCCAAGGATTTGTTCAATTTAACCCAAACACGAAGCAACCAAAAACTATTGACTGCACGTTTAGGTCACTTCGTGTCCTACCCGTATTACAGGGTTGCCACAGTCAGGGAAAACCGGGAAGTGGCAGGGAATTTTGAGAAATCAGGGAAAATGATGAACTTGTCAGGAAAAAATATTCATTCACTTTAATTTGCTTTTCTGGATATATTTGACGTTTTAAATTACATTTTTTGCCTGAAAACTTTTTCAAATTCTGTCTTTTTAGTCATCTGACGTTTCTTCAATTATCAGGGAATATTACTCAAATGTCACGGAAATCAGGCAAATGTCAGGGAATTCAATTTTCTAAATTCTGTGACAATGTTGGTATTATCACAAAATTTCGGTTATTTTTTCTCATCGGATAAAAGAAATGGACATATTTCTGCCAAACGGAACCATTTGCATTAAGACATGAGCCCTGAGACCCATACGGATATATGCTCACGTCATAATGCACATAGTTCCGTTTGATAGAAATACGTCCAAACCATGGAACGCACTACTGCGATGGAATTGCTGTATTTTTTGAGAGACAATGAAGTATCTCGGTTAATATTGGACGTTGAACTTTGGCCAGCTCTCATTTTGGCTACTTAAAGTTTCAGCCATCAAAACACGATTCTTTGAATAGGGCGGTTGACTCATTTTAGATGCGCTCTAGGGTGCGTAATTCCCTCGCCGGATCGTGGAAACTTTCAAGTGTTCGATACATTCCCGATTCGGAAAAATGTTCCGGCACGGCGGGAAACTTCTTAGATAAGTTTTCGTCAAGGGCCCTCAATGTACCTCAAATCAATTTCCGTTTCCTCATATTCACCCCGCGTCGCTTTCTTTCGAAGTATTTCTCGTGTCGTCTAAATGTTTTGTCCACTCCGATTTTCCGAGGGGCCGGCCCGATGCAACGTCGTTATGAAAAAACTTACAAACTCACGAGTGCATTTCCACCTTTTTTTTAGAATCGTCTACGCACTAGAAAAAAAACCACATTCACATAGAAACATCCATAAGAAAAAGTACTCTCGCTTCAATCAGAATCTAGCTTAAATCAAGAACCAAGCCTCTTAATTTCAGCGGATTTCGTTTTGATTCGAGCAAAAATCCGATTGAATCAAGAGCCCTTTTTCTTGTCAATGTTTTTAAGAGTCTGGACTCTAGATCCAATGTGTTTTTTCCAGTGCAGGGGAAAAACTCTTCTGGAATTTTGGCAAGATTTTCTACAGGTTTCGATAGAAAAACGACAACGCCATTGTAGAATCAGCCAACTTTCGTGAGGACCTCATTTCTGACGTGCTAAGGAAGATCGTCTTATGAATATTTGAGAGTTGCCAAATTTCCCTCGATAAAACATGTATTTTTGACGATATTGGTGCGTATTTCCCTTTCAAATTTTCAGATATTTTAGATGAAATTACGTACAAAACAGTTGATGAATTTTGGGGAAAAATGTTCTCAATTTTCCCAGTAAATTTGGTTTTTATCGAAGGAAATTCGGCAACGTCTGAAGGTTTATACGACGTTTTTTCTTATCACGGCTGAGTTAACCTCCGGTAGAGGTTCTACCGTTTGATTATTTTCGGAGACGTTTCGTATTTTTAAAATTCTTAGAATCGAAAACGAGCCCACCTCCCTTGCCCGTTTGTCAAGCGCGTTTTCACACCTTTACACTGACTGGTGAAGTCGTTTGCGTCGAAGACAAATGAACTAAACGTATAGAAAAATAGACGAATAAAGACACAGATGTTTCAAGATAGGCGGTACAAAGAAGCTCGGTTAGTTTTAAATGAGTCATGTAAGCTTTTTTAGCGAGCGCTGGGTCACATTGGATGGGGCTTAAATTTTACATTCTTGCCAATTTGATAAAGATTGTTGTATTTTTTGACGATTTATTTCTTATAATTATTTAATATTGTTGTATTTTTTGATAATTTATTTTTTAATAATTGTTGAAGTGAACGCGACGGTGAAAACTAGTATAAATTTTGTGACTGGTTAACAAGGTGAATAAAAATTTCTTCAATTAAAAAGGGAGAAAAAATGATAAAGCGAAAACAGATTGTGTTGAAATTTAGGGTTTTTTTTATTTATTTTTTATTATATTATTGAGAACTTTTTCCTCGGTTTGAGGTAAACTTCAGTGGTATAAAACTACTAAAACTACTTGGTGCTTAAATGGTAAATCAATAATCCTTCAAATAAAGAGGGAGAAAAAATATTAAAGCCCAAAAAGCTTTGCTTTCAATGTAGGACCTTTTTTAATATTATTTTTTCCCCCATTTATTTTTGTATTAGTTTATTGTGGACTTTTTCATCGGTTTTTTCAGTAGTATAAAACTACTAGAACTGCTATAACTGGTTAAGTGGCATATAAATATTTCTTCAAATAAAGAGAGAGAAAAAGTATCAAAGCCAAAAAAGCTTTTCTTCAAATGCAGAACTTTTTTATTTATTTTTTTTTTTTTTTTTTTTATTTTTTATTTTTTTACCGAGGGACTTTTTTCTCGGTTTTTTCAGTAGTATGAAACTACTAGAACTGCTGTAAGTGGTTAAGTGGTAAATAAACTTTTCTTCAAACAAAGAGGGAGAAAAAGTATCAAAGCCAAGAAAGCTTTTCTTCAAAAGAAGAACTTCTTTAATTTTTTTATTATTATTTTTTATTTTTTTACCGAGGGACTTTTCCCCCGGTTTTTTCAGTGGTATATTACGATCGAGGTTAGCGTAAACGCACTCGCTTACCTACCTCCTCACCCACAACCTCCTCGACCCTGCCACGCGGAGAAAACTACCATTACGCCATGAATCGAGTACCCATCATCTCGGGATACCCGCACCGGGGAGAAATAATTAAAAAATCCGCGCCCTTGCAAGTTGCACCGATCGCGGAGCGAAAGGGATGAGCCAGGTCCCCGCGAGCGAGAGAGACAGCCGCGGCGGGAGAGAGAGAGAAAATGCCTCGCGAGTAAGTTATAAAAGCCGAACCCTTTATTTCGTATTATTTCCGAGGTCTATTATTGAGAGTGTCGTTGGTGCCTGGGGTCAACGACCGGAGAGCGTGGAGCGCCGAGCGAGCTCCGAGTCGCGTCGCACAGCGGATCGAGTCAATTGGAGAGTTTGGACAAAATTTGAAAACTTTATAACTCCGTTTAAACCAAACTTTGAGGTTTCATAAGTGGTTTTATTGGTTTTCTCGTTAAATTTTCTTTTAGAATCACCCCTTATAATTGAAAATGCGACGAATTAAACATCGAAATTCGTCCATCCGTGGATCGAGTCAACGGGAGAGTTCGGACAGAATTTGGAAACTTTAAACGCTTATAACGCCGTTTATACCAAACTTTGAGGTTTTATAAGTGGTTTTATTGGTTACTCGTTAAATTTTCTTCCAGGAACACCCCTCATAATTGAAAATGCGACGAATTAAACATCAAAATTCGTCCATCAGTGGATCGAGTCAACGGGAGAGTTCGGACAAAATTTGGAAACTTTAAACGCTTATAACTCCGTTTATACCAAACTTTGAGGTTTTAAAAGTGGCTCCATGGGTTTTCTCGTTGAATTTTCTTTTAGAACCACCCTTCATAATTAAAAATGCGACGAATTAAACATCAAAATTCGTCCATCAGTGGATCGAGTCTACGGGAGAGTTCGGACAACATTTGGAAACTTTAAACGCTTATAACGCCGTTTATACCAAACTTTGAGGTTTTAAAAGTGGCTCCATTGGTTTCCTCGTTAAATTTTCTTCCAAGAACACCCCTCATAATTGAAAATGCGACGAATTAAACATCAAAATTCGTCCATCAGTGGATCGAGTCAACGGGAGAGTTCGGACAAAATTTGGAAACTTTAAACGCTTATAACTCCGTTTATACCAAACTTTGAGGTTTTAAAAGTGGCTCCATGGGTTTTCTCGTTGAATTTTCTTTTAGAACCACCCTTCATAATTGAAAATGCGACGAATTAAACATCAAAATTCGTCCATCAGTGGATCGAGTCTACGGGAGAGTTCGGACAACATTTGGAAACTTTAAACGCTTATAACGCCGTTTATACCAAACTTTGAGGTTTTATAAGTGGTTTCATTGGTTTCCTCGTTAAATTTTCTTCCAAGAACACCCCTCATAATTGAAAATGCGACGAATTAAACATCAAAATTCGTCCATCAGTGGATCGAGTCAACGGGAGAGTTCGGACAAAATTTGGAAACTTTAAACGCTTATAACTCCGTTTACACCAGACTTTGAGGTTTTAAAAGTGGCTCCATGGGTTTTCTCGTTGAATTTTCTTTCAGAACCACCCTTCCTAATTGAAAATGCGACGAATTAAACATTAAAATTTGCAGATTTCAAGGTGTCTACAAGTCCGGAATTTCTGCAAAGTCCGGAAATAGTACTGCTTTTTTAAGGGCGGTCCGGAAGTACTGAAAGAGTGTGGGAATTCCGCAAAAAGGTCCGGAATTTTTTAAAATTTTGTCATTTTTGTCGCAATATCAAATTTTTGAAATTTCGTCAAATGGAGAGCTGAAAAAGTACGGAATTTTTCTGTCGGAGGAGGCACTGAATTTCTTGAGAATGTACTGAAAAAGTACCGTAAAAGTACTTATTTTTGACCAGCCTGTTTTAGTAGACACCCTGAGATTTAGGTAAGAATTGCATGTCCGACCTCTCGAATCGGCCTGCTCCACTGTGCGGCGCTCGAAAAGCACACAGCCTGCTGCCGTGCACGCCGCGCTCGGGAAGAAACGCGTATCTGCCTCGGGTTTCGAGGGGGAGTTAGGCGGTTTGGGAGAGAGGGTCCCCCCGAGCGAAGTTCGTGTTTTCGTACGCTCTCCAGAGCCATAGATAGAGAGGGCCGCCGGGGCGCGCGTTGCCGGGTCGATAGAGATAGACACGCGGAAGTCGACAACGTGGACACGAAAGTTTACGGGTGCGCGGCAGAAACGTTGTGGAACGATGGAAATTTTTTGGATGTGTGGTGAATTTTGTACCGTGGATTTTGAGGGAAATTACGCTTTTCCGTGCTGAGGCTGAGGGAGCCCGGCCGGGGAGGCCGGTTGAGCTTTTAGACGTTGTCAAATCTGCCGTGGTGAGGAACGTGGCATTTGAATTTTCGAGAGTTGCCAAATTTCATTCGTTTAAATTTTCGGCAGGTATATTTAATAACTATACCGTAATGCCGTAATGAATGAGTCTTTTTTCACACTTGACTATTAATGGCCGATATGTGCCAGAAAATCTGATATTTTTGAACGATGAGCGAAAGGTACCCTTCTATAATGGGCAGTGTTCGAAACTCACAGGCGCCAACGCGCCAAATGCGCCTAAAAAATCGGCCATGGCGCCTAAAAAATGAAGGCTCTGCGCCAACATGGCCCCTAAAAATCAGTATTTTCACAGGAAGTCGCATAAAAAAAAAATAAAAACAAATCTATTTGAATTGAAAAAACTCAGAGTTTTCAGCACTACGAGTGAAACCTTGCTTTATCTATTCTTCACGATTTCATTCTTAGTGCTTTTCTCTTCCCCAAGTTACAGGTACTTACTAGTTCTATTATGAAAACGTCTTGCGTCTAACTTTTCACTAAATGCGTCGTAATACATAGGCAAAAAGTCAATTTGGTCCCTAAAAAATCTTCAATGGCGCCTAAAAATCTGGCTTGATGCGCCAAATGGCTCCTAAAACTCAAAGGTGAGTTTCGAACATTGATAATGGGCGATGTAAAAATGCTTTTCCCTGAGAATACTTGAGCGTGTTAATACAATATTTCTCAGATTTTTTAATGTAGACTTATCAATTTCGTTTTAATCAACTTAAAGTTGAGTTCTAGCTGCTGCACGCTAAAAATAATGTCACTCTAAAAGTCATTGGGGAAGATCTGTTGCGTATTTAAGTTCGAAGCTGTATCAGCGCATTGACCCACCGGTAATAATCTTATCATGACTCAGATCAATTTTCTGTTTCCCGCTAATCGAAAAAGCGCTTTGTGTCACCACAGGGCAATAGTTCACCTCATCTTCAGAAATGAAGGGGTTTCCCGGGGGTGCACAATACAACTTTCCCAGAATTATTTTCCACTTTCCCTGCTTTCCTGGAATGTCCATTCCGAAGCATTAATATGTGCATTGCATTTAAATTCTTCGAATGCTGTCCCCCGTGTATTCCTCGAAAAACGGACGTTAATACCACAATGAAGTATTAATTACCGGAATGCTTTTAGACAATTGCAAACGTTGTCAAGCAGATGTCTGAAAAGTAATCTCAAATCCCAGATCTATGTTTCTATTTATATGGTAATACCAAATGACGATGAATCACGCTGTACCCTGTTAATCATACTGGCGCACAAAGTGAAGAAAAAAATTTCGCGCAAACTTTTGAACGTTGCCAAACTCTTGATAAACCCGAGTTTCCCAGAAAAGTGAATTACCGTGAATTTTCAACGCAATATTAATCTAAATTCACTCTGGTAATACAGAAAATTTCAAGAAAAAATACCCATGAATTTCCTTAGAAATGAATGTTTCATCGCAGGAAATGTCAAAGAAATGAATGTAAACAAATGGCATGTTGAGCAGAAACGATAATCAGGCCTGCTATTGAAAGTGAAATGTGTCAGGAGCTTTACAACGTTGCAAATCGAGAAATCTAGTCTGGTAATTTCACGTTCATCATCGAATCGTCACAGTTTTCCCTCGTTTTACAGCCGCTGAATGCGCGGCATGAACAAAAGTTCATCAAGGCGTCTGGATGCAACTATACGTGCTCTATGGATGCGCGCGTTGCGTCAAAAAACTTGAAGGCGCCGTGGTTTTTTTCGGCCGCACTTGAGCTGCGTGCCACGCCGCTGCTTAGACGCTGTTACCATAGGGATTCCCACTATATCAAAAAGGATCCCAACAATAACAATGACGTAACCTCTTTCAATGTTACCAATGATAATAAAACATGGAAACAAGTACATGGATTTTCTGTAACGTTCCACTAATAGCATCTTTAACAGTGACGATTCTTAAAAGTTGGCAAAACTGATATTTTCCTTCGTTTAAATGTATGTAAAACAATCGATTCTCGGTAGAGCAGCTTGTCCCACTTAAAATCGAAATTTTCATTGGATTTAAACGGGAAAAACAGTGCTGCCAACTCTCAAGAATCGCCATTGATCTATATCCACAGCGGAAAAATAAATATCAAACCACGGACCTCTGATACGGTCTTAGAAAATTTCCTCTCGCTTCTCATCTTTTATGAACATACGGCTCGACTTTCTGGCGCAAAATGACAAAATTCATTAGTTCCTAGAGTTTTTTTTTAACTCAACAGGGCGCATCGTGTTATACTGCCGTGCTAAGGAAGAACGCCGCATGAAGATTTGAGAGTTGCCAAATTTCCTCCGATAAAACGTTTAATTTTGAGGAAGGTCGTTGATGTTTTTCCTTGAAATTTTCAGACACTGTAGATCAATCTTACAAAAAAAAAAATTCTAATAAATTGGAAGAAAAAAATTCACAAACTCTCCTGAAAATGAGTGATTTGTCCAAGGAAATTTGGCAACGCCTGAAGGCTCATACGGCGTTCTTCCTTAGCACGGCAGTACGCGTGTGGAGGCTTTACGCGGTTTTTTTCTGGCTTGACGGAATAATTACGGGACTCTCGTTCCCTGCCCGGTTGTGTGCTTGGAACCGGTTCTTTGCTAATCACTGACTCAACCTACGAACAACCGCAAGACGTAATCTCGGGGAATACAAAATTCGTGCTTTAAAAAGTCAGCTGTTGGTTCTGATAAATCCTCTCGCTTCTTCGCGTGGTTGGCGTTCGCTTCCGCTTCTGCTCTTGGTCCTCTCTCTTTTTCTCTCTCTCTCCCCCTCCTTCTCATCACTCACTAATTTCTCTCTCTCTCTCTTTCGATCCCTCTCACCTCTCCCAGGATTGCCAGATTTTCAACCGTTCATAAAGAAATTGATCCCAGTCCATGAAGACCAAATGGACTACATTTTGCAATGTGGAGCTATAAATTCCGGCCCGGTTTAAAAACAACGTATGTGGCATTACTTTCCCTACGCACATAAGTGTTTTCTCAGATGAGCCAGAATTTATATCTCCAAATCGCAAAATGCAGTCCAAATTTTGAGTGGAGCGATTTATGTCGAGTTGGGTTGAAAAATCAGATCATATTACAGCTTCTTGCAATTTTAATGTTTTATATGTTTTTTAATTGTTTCGTCTTGCTCGTAGCTCTTTTTTCGCGCTTTATTGACGTTGAGCTCTCAATCAGATCTCAGAATCTGAAAGTTTTGTGTAATCAAAAAAGGGACAAAATCCATTTTAAATTTTTTGTGAACTAATTTGTTTCAAGAAAAGATGTCGGATAAAATGGGAAAGCTCTCAAAATGTCAGCTAGATCGTAAGATATTTGTTCATTTACTCAATAGTTCCTCTTCAGTTGCTTTTTCATGCAAGTAATTCATTCAAAAGTCGCTCTCAGACAGATTCGCCTTCATGTAACAAGATAGGCAAAATCGGATACTCCAAGGCTGCTTTAGTGGTATCTTCAGCCTGAAAACCGTGTTTGAGATTCGTTAGCCGTCGTAAGTCCGAGTAATCCAAGTTTGTGGTTTCCATACGAGTTGCGTGGCGTGCTTTGCGATGTATCGATTGATATATCATTTAAACCTCTCACACACCTGACTTCCGCAAAATTTAAATAGCACCTTCAATTTTACGGGCTCTATTCCCCTCTACCTTTGTCGGCAAGGGAATATCCCAATAATAAAGACAAAAATTTCTAGTAAAATAGTTTATTTATGCACATGTTATTACAGTTAGGTATTTTAGCACTTTTTACCACTATGTCACCTTAATATTTTCAATTTATCTGTCTACTACATTTTCAATACTCTCGATCAACTTATTGTATTTTACTCTTTCTCCTTTATGTTTAATTTCAACGTTTAATTTCTTCTCTTTTCTTAATTCTTCACTTTAATTTTGCATCTACTTTTCTCTACTATCTCTGTTCCAATAGTAATTTTCTAAAAGCGCCACATCAATTGTATTGTAAATTATTATTTTACAATTTCAAAAATAAGTGTAAAAAGACCTTTTAGGTCTGATCACTATATTGTACTTTATATTTAATCTGTATATAGTACCAAATAAAAAAAAAAAAAAAAAAAAAAAAAAATTTAAACCTCTGTGAAAAGATCGATTATCAGGGCGTTCGCAACGAAAGTCATAAAAATCGATTCTCAACCGTAGCTTCAAACAGAAAATCAACGATACACCTCGCCACAGACCCATATTGTAATTCCTATTTCTCAGGAAGCACATTACTCATTCGAGCCAGAGTATCGGTTTCAATAACTAAAAACTTAGGTTACCCAAACCAAAAAATATGATGTTTGACATGAATCGAGTTTAATTCTCGATGAATCGAGGCGTGGCGTGTTTTGCGATGTATCGACTGTCATGCCATTTAAAATTATGGAAAAGGATCGATAAACAGGGTGTTCGCAGCGAACGCCTTAATAATCGATTCTTCACCATAGGTTTGAATGACATAACAATCGATTCATCGCAATTCACGCCACGCCACCGAAGCAAAGTATTTTTCTCCGCGTGCAGGAATATGAAATATCAGCGCTCATTTCACGTGAGCTAAAATTAAAAGTTATTTGGATGTACATTCGACAACATCGTCTCTCTCTGGCGTCGATACCACTATCAAAGATTGCCGAAAAAAGTTCGAGTCTACTTCCTGAAACTACCGCGCCGCGGCATTCACCTTTACTTTTATTACCTTTTATCTCTCGCTTTCTTCCTGTCTCTCTCTCCTTCCCGCCCTTCGTCGGTCTCCTTTCCTCCGCCGAATTCGCTAATTTCCGAGCCTGGATTTGCGAAAAGGTCACTAAACTTTGGTCTTTTTCGCTCGCTCATGGGACAGCTGTCTTTAGAGCTTTCACAATCTCGGAGGGAAATCCTGAAGGGAGCCCAATCCAGCACGAAGGAAAACTTCGGCGCTTGAAAGACAACACAATTAAATTATACGACGGAAGTGAAAGTAACTCGATCTTCTTTTAACGGTTCGCCTTCGTTTTATCCTCTAGGCAAAACACAGAGACGATTCCTCGATAGTTGGAAACATCTCGTTGCGGCCAATGAAACTTGCGTGAAACAATCCATATATCGAGGCAGGTTATTTTACCTAGAATCGATTTTTAAGTAGGTTGATGAAATATACACATTTTTATAGATAATGACAAATCTACGATTGTGAGAAGATTTCAGAACAGGAAACTTTGTGTTCCTATGTTTTCGTTATTTCTAGCTATTCTCATGATGAATCTTCCTGTTGCCTCAGGCACACCTGAGGCAACAGGCCTGTGAAACTGCGAACCAAATTATCTGAAGAAATAGAAAGAATGATCTGCATAAGTTTACCTGTAAATTCGTGTTTTTTCAAAGGAAATTTGGCAACACCTGAAGGTTTATACGGCGTTTCTCCTCAGCACGGCAGTATTATACAGATGTCCGAACACAGTGACCTAACGAAAGTCGTAAGTTTTGGGAGGCATCGAGGCCTTTTTTTCTCTCTTCTTTTTAAAAAAAAAAATATGAAAGTTTTTTAATGCCGCAAAAGCAAAACTTTATCTTTATCAGTTTAATTTATACTAACAGATAATGGGGGGAGGAGGGGGGGGGGGCAATAAATCGAGCCAAAGTTCTCTCGAATCTCCGACGGCCCTCCCAGCTCATCGTGAGCGTCAAATAAATCGTAAGGTTGATATCAGAGCTGACGTCTAGTTGGCCGAAAAATAAGCAGAGAACAGTTACTTCCTACATTCTAATCTCTCTTCCCAGCCTCTCTTTCGTTCCTCTTTATCTCTCTCCCTCCTAGTCCTCTCTCCTTTTTCTCTTTTCTCGGATCGCGTCACTCGCGGCTCTACTACGGAGCTGCCGAATCGTCAACTTTCTTTTTCTGTAAATAAAAATCGTCCGTTAAAATCAGCCGAAAAATAAGTTCAGCTGTTTGCCTTTTCTTTTATAGGATCAATCCAGGGATTTTTTCGATGAGGTAAATACAAGCAAATACCTACGACTTTTTAACCTCTAAATAAAAATCGTCCGTTAAAATCAGCCGAAAAATAAGTTCAGCTCTTTGCCTTTTCTTACATAGGATCAATCTAAGGTTTTTTTTGATGAGGTAAATACAAGCAAATACCTACGACTTTTTAACCTCAATTTTAGCTAAAATATTTTTTCATCTATATTTTGTAAGCCTAATTGGCAACACTATTTTCCCCGTAAATAAGCCGGAATAGGAACGATTGCGTCACTCTATATACTTGACATTCAACAGTAAAAAAAAACAAGAATGAAAACTCAACTAATATTCGTTCATTTCATTGGTCTGTTTTAGCACTTCTTGGCACTGTTTTCAGAGAGCGGCAAAATTCAAACGAGCTGATCAGATTTCAATATTGCAAATCGATATATCGAATGGCGTCATGAGTCTTAGAGTCCCTTTCTTCTGAGAGTCAAGACAATGTGAATCCATTTCTGATTGGTTCCCGTATTTTGGGCCCTCACAGTGTCACAAACGGGAATACAGATTACATTTTTACCAATTGCAAAGATTATAATCTGAAATGGACCAGGGAATTATGGGTTCGGCAAGGAACAAACGGAATGAGAGAAGGAACGGAGAAAGGAATTTGAGAATGGGCTGATCAAAGCTTACAAAAAACGTTTAAAGTCTGTAATCTTTATTCCCATCTGTGACTCCATGAGGGGGTGTTGTCTTAAATCTCAGTATAAAGGGACTGTAATGACTCTACGTAAAAAATGGCGGTTTTTTGCAAAATCTAGGGTTTTTTCGGGGGTATTTGGGCAAATTTGGGGATCTAGGGATTTTTAGCAAAATCCAGGGATGATAAGCGAATTCTAGGATATTTTTTTTTCTGCCAGGGATTTAATACCGGATCACTGGTGTCAATTCGCTGAGAATATCATCGCACTGAAACTTTCAGGAGGATCGGCAAGAGTGGAAAGCAATCCAGGATTGGCTCTCACGAGTCTGGGCACGAGTTTGCACAGTGAAAGTACTCCCCCCCCCCTCTCTCCGCCTTTTTCAAGTGCTCAGCCTCACCGCACACCAACCACCAATCCGTCCGCAATTCCGTTACGCAACAAAACTGCTTCGCGAGTACTGCCGCGCTGAGGAAAAACGCCGTATGAACATTCGAGAGTTGCCGAATTCCCGTCGATAAAATGCTCATTTTTGAGGGAGTTATGAATATTTTCCCTTTAAATTCTCAGAATCTTCGGGTATAATTGTGGACTGAAGTATCTGAAAAATTGGGAGGAAAATATTCATAAATTTACCGGGAAATTCGCGTTTTATGAAAGGAAATTTGGCAACCTTTGCAGGTTCATACGGCGGTTTTCCTCAGCATGGCAGAGTACTACCCCCGGTCTCCATACCGTTATTGAGAATAAGCTGTGCGCCCGAAATGTTCAACCCCTCCTTCCCCTTCCCCTCTGTCCAGCAAGCTGTTACGTAAAATTAATCCATGGTGTTTAGGACCGGAAAAACCGGGATTTGCCAGGGAATGAAAGTTTTTAGGGAAAATCAGGGAGTCTGTTCTTCCACCAGTTTATCTTCCTCTTCTTCCAGTCACAGAATATTCTAATCCCCCCCCCCCCCCCAAGTCCTTTCACCGGGCTGTCCTCTCGAATTTTAGTAGCAGCTCGTTAAAATTTGCCTTTTTCCGTTAGCGTGTAAAAGGCCCCTTTCGCTCCTCACCATTACTCACAGCGTAAACCGTACGGGTCTCCCCGAGGAGAGGGTCTATCCCACAGCTCCTCTGACGTAAAAGCGTATCTCAAATTCCACGTGAGCCCCATTTTACATACAAATCCCTACTCGCCGGGGCTCATGGGGAATTCGAGATACGCCCTTTCGTCAAGAGGAGCGATCCTAAGTAGCTCACCGTTATATGTATTCAGCGTTAGATTCACGAACTTTATCGTGGATTTCCCTCCCAGCTCAGAAATTCACCCGAAACAGCCGGGAATGGTGAATACTACCGTGCTAAATACAAACGACGTATCTCCGTAAGCTTTTCGTTGGCGATACGAGGTTTACGCTCGGCGGGGAGCTCGTGACGATCGAACGAGCAGTGACATTTTCATGTGCTGAAGTTACGAGTCCCTGGGGCTTGGATTTACAGGCCCAAGGACTCCCGCCGGAAGCTCTTCGGTACCATTATTCCTGGAAAGGTTCCTCACAACCTCTTTGATGTGCTTAGACCTAAATACACCACTAAATCCTGCTCCTTAGGCGTAACTTGTCGAAAAAGTTCTCTGAAGGTCTACCCTCGATTTTGTTGGTTGAAAGGGGGCTATAGGTAAAACATGCTACACAGTACTCTGCCGTGGATACACTCAAAAAAA
This sequence comes from Bemisia tabaci, assembly GCF_918797505.1. Taxonomy (NCBI): domain Eukaryota; kingdom Metazoa; phylum Arthropoda; class Insecta; order Hemiptera; family Aleyrodidae; genus Bemisia; species Bemisia tabaci. Next base: position 12,602,170 of record NC_092802.1, on the reverse strand, counting down.
GCTCCGGCCGTGGAGGCCATAAGCAGCGGACCTGGAGCACGGACTGGATGGGCTATATGGCACTACCGTTCGCCTACGCGCCTGACGGCCGGATTGCTACGTGCGGGGACGATGCGGAGTCCTACGGACATGAAAACCGTAAGTCGCGGCCTCGAGCGGCATAGGCAGCTTGCGCTCTAGGCGCTACTTACGGGCTGGACGGCCGGAGCTCTGCGCGCCGCCGCTGTCCGCGACGTGGTGGATTTTTTCGGAACTACAGCTGAAAATTCACCATTAAAGTACATACTTAGAAAAGAAAAACTTTCCAGCAAAGTTTTAAACATTGAGTGAATTATCTTGTGTCAATTTCTGAACAAGATTTTTTTTCTTTCCTTCTTTTTAAAATAGGTATATATTTCTTTGTTGATAGTTCATAACAATTTAGTTTCAGGAAAGTGATGGATAATTCAATGTCTAAGAAAGAAAAAGAGCATATGAACGTTAGCTTGTTGATCATGTTTCAGATATCAAGAGAGATTTGAACTCCTAGGCTGATAGTTCAGCAAGTCAATTTGAGAAAAGAGATGAATCTTAGAGAAGAGATGATGCTTATTGAGAAAGAAAATCAGCATATGAATGTTAGCTTATTCATCGTGTAGAGATATCAAGAGAAATTTTCAAAAACCTAACTTTAATGTTGCAAGCCTTCGTAGAAATAAATAAAGCACTGGGGAAGCACTGGAAGGAACAAATGTAGATAGATCAAAAATTCATGCTACCTATTTTAAATGTAGAACAGACTGTCCAAGGTATGATAAATTGCTAAAACTCATTGCAGCGAAAAATGTAAATTGAAAAATCATTTTTATCACTTGGCAGCCCGTTCTCAATAAATGTAATTACTTTCACTCAATGAGAATTCAGCATTTGTCAAAAACAAAACCTGGTTCATCCCTCAATAAAAAATACGAATGCAAAGTAGGAAATCACCCAAATGATTAACAAAGGAAAAGCACAGGCGTAGGTCTAGGTACTTACAGATTTTTACTCCTTACGACTAGAAAAGCTTCAGAATCTTGAAAATGAGGTTGAGAATATTTCAAAGTGTAAATTCAGAAGTAAAAGTTGACAAAACTTCAAGATATAACTCTCCGCAATAACTACCGGATACAATTTCCACAAAATATTAGCGAAGAAATATACCACCGAAAATTGTCACACTTGTTAAAATTGTAGATCTTCCCTTCAGCAAACTGAAGCGCGATTCACACAAAATTTTACCACTATTACAGTACACTGAGCTCCCTAGAATTGGGATATGGAATCAGAGAGATATTCACAGCAACAATGTTTGCACTGGCTCTTATCGGATAATCAACGCAGGCAAGATTGGCTTATAGCTTCCGCTGGCGGACAGCTATTTTGGCAACAGAGAAGGGAGGTGTTGGATGTCGGAGAGTGAAATACTACCTACTCTCAATTGAAAACATTTAAGTATAAGCCAGAGATTAGATTGAAATGGAATAAAAAATCAACCCAATCTTATGAGCAAGCAAAGGTGGCACAATGAAGTTGCAATCGGTAAATAGACATTCTTGTGACTACATTATCAGTATTTTAGTGTGGCGGTAATTTACTCTGTGGGAAGATGCGTGGCAGGTAATTGATTGCTTTTCTTGGATTTAAGTTCTTTCCCTTAGTAGGGGGAAAATAAGTGAATTGCAAACGAACTTACAGGAGGAGAGGATATGAGCTCAGTGTGTAGGTAAAACTGACAATTTTCACTTAACTCTCGTCGCATTTCCGAAAGTATTTGACAAGCGTTATCACACAGAACTTAAGAATCAATCGTGCACCGCACAGAATCAAGAAAATATATCGAAAACCTCCAAAATTAAACGAAAAACGAACACACGTAATGAGCAATGACCAACAATGACAAGCAATTTACTAGATTCTAACCTCAATAAACAACGCTGAGTGGTGGCTGCGATCGCTCCCGAAAATGTTCAAGGCTGGCGGCAACTTTAAATTCACGCACTGAATAACATTGACGTAAAATATTGTAATTTTCTGCGAATATACACGTAGCCGTCTCAATTTTAATCTGATGGTGACGCCATTTTCCGAAAACTGAATCTCACCTCACTGCCAACGGCCGTGGAAGCGGTTGGCTCCGATCCTGAAACCCGTAACTTACGCTCGGCTCCTAACCGGTCTTACGGCCATGAAGGCCGCGCGGGGTCCACGGGACACCGGCCGCTGGGTCCAGTACTAGCTGGCGCACAGCGCGTTAACGCCGGGATCACCAGTGTCCAGAGCAACCGGGTCACAGGGCCGTAGTTTTTTTTTTGAGTGTAGGGAGAACGCCGTATGAGCCTTGAGTAGGGTATCTACAAGTCCGGAATTCTCGGAAAGTCCGGAAATAGTACTGATTTTTTAAGGGCGGTCCGGAAGTACTGAAAAAAAGCGGAAATTCCGGAAGAAAGTCCGGATTTTTTTTTCATTTTGTCGTAATTTGAGCGAGAAATTCGAATTTTTTAAATTTTTCGAATTTCGTTAATTGGAGGTACTGAAAAAGTACTAAATTTTCCCGCTGAAGAGGTACTGAATTTCTAGAGAATGTACTGAAAAAGTACTGTAAAAGTACTGATTTTTGGTCAGCCTGTTTTACTAGACACCCTGCTTCAGACATCAGACGTTGCCATATTTCCTTCAATAAAAAACGAATTTACTTGGATAATTGTCCATATCTTTCATCGAATTATTTTGACAGTTTTGTTTACAATTCTTTCCAAAATACCTGAAATCTCAAGGATAAATCTGCATAACTTTTCTCAAAACTACATGTTTTATGGGAAAAAATTTGGCGAGTCTCGAATGGTCATACGGCGTTTTTCCTTAGCACGGCAGAGCTGTCGACTGATTTTGCGTGTGTTCCCCTGTGTGAAAGCGACCAAATCTTCGAGCACAGAAGGGGTTTGGACCGCTTAGCCGTCGGGGGGCTGTCCCTCCGTCGCGTGGGATCCCAGGCGGCCGAAAAAACAGGCCGTTACTAATTCAGATCCCTGCGTCGGTTTCCCGTCGCCGCCGGGCTCAGACGGGTCGTTGCTCCGACGCCGCGCTAGGCAAAAACCACTCATCTGCCTTCGGGTTTTCACTCTCGTCGCTCCACCGCCACGCTCGAAGTCTTTTTTGTCTATCGATTTCAATAATCAGCCCGCAGGGTTCCTCTTGCATTTGAGGTTTTCTCACATGGTCCGGCCGATTGTTTTGAATCAATAGACAAAGCTATAGACGAAGGAGATAAAATGGAAATGGAGTGATCCTATTGTGGGAGCGAGTGGTTGCAATGGAGAAAGGACGAAAGTGATAAACTACCTATCAGGAAGCTCCGAGAAACTCTTAGTTAGTCCACCATTTCCCTTGAGTCTATAAGGAGTATCCGTCTCAACCAATAGGATAACTTAATGTTCCCGTCGTTTCCTTTGCCGATAGCTTTGCCTATCATTTCAATAATCAACCGATTTTGGACTTACGCAATTCACGAGTCGCTAGTCTTCACTGGAAAAAAAAACAGATTGGATCTAGAGTCCGGACTCTTAAAAACATCGACAAGAAAAAGTACTCTTGATTCAATCAGATTCTAGCTTAAATCAAGAACCAAGCCTCTTAATTTGAGCGGATTTCCTTTTGATTTAAGCTAAAATCTGATTGAATCAAGAGCAATTTTTCTTGTCAATGTTTTCAAGAGTCTGGACTCTAGATCAAATGTGTTTTTTTTCCAGTGTAAGTTGGAAGTGGCATCCCTCGTAGAAAATAAACTCTCATTACTAAATCCTATTTAAATATAAAAAAAAAATCCGAATAAATGAATAAGACAAAATCAAATATAAATCTCATGAAGACAACTACAGACATCCAGTCAAGAGTCTGGACTCTAGATCCAATGTGTTTTTTTCCAGTGTGGTCTTTGCTTTCGCGAAGAGGAAATCACCTATTTCCGCGGGGTTATAATTCCGTCTTACGCGATTTTTTCGTGGCCGGGTCGTTGCTCCCTGTTGCTGCTCCCCAACGCAGAACCGCGCTCGGTGACCACCCGACCAGGTCGCATCTCATTGGCTGTCAAAACATCAATTTTTTCGCCCCGATAACGTTTGTTTTCGACCCGATGAATAATTCACCAGCGGCGAGGCGCGGATCATCGAATATCGATACCGTCCCGTTTGAAGCTACGGTCAAGAATCGATTATCGAAGTCCGCTCCGATGATCGATACTTCTCCGTGGGTTTAGATGGCGGATTGATCGACCTATTGCAAAGTGCGTAGTAATTCGTCGAACCGGTGCCGAATTAATGCCCGAGCCTCGGAGCCGCCGTGACGTCATTCGACGGATTTAAACCGACGACGTTTCATATATTTTGATATCATACATTCTCGCGCGCGGATAATGAAATCGTGTTGGGTCGATGCAGCTTTTCTCGAACGAAGAACGTAACTACATTTCGACGTTGCAAAATTGCCACTCGTAAATTTTGTTTTTAGTCGTAAATTTTAGACGACCTTACTCGAAAATTTCTCCAATTTTTTTTTTCTGATGACGTGCAAAAATCAGCAACGTTTCGCTAGAAGTCGTACAGCCTCACTCTTGTGGAAAAATGAATAGTTTGAGTTAATTTTGCAACTTTGTAATAAAGTTTAGTTTTTTTTCGTCTGGGGAATGACGAATGGGCAGCGTTCGGTGGAAAGGAATCAACGAGTGTTAGGAGAACAGGGTGTCTAGCATCAGGAAAAACCGGAAAATATCAGGAGTTTTGGCCGATTTTGAAAAAACCAGGAAAATCGGAAAAATCGGACGTTTTATTAGGAATTTTTCTTACGCGAATCTCCTCAACGGAGAAAGTCTTACTGCTTTTTGCCTACCGTGCCAGGAGTCGAGAAAAGTCAGGAAAATATCAGGAATTTTCAAAATAAAGAAATCAGGAATTTTTTATAAAATATCAGGAAAAATCAGGAAAATATCAGGATTTTTCAAAATTAAAAAATACTAGACACCCTGGAGAATAAGTTGAAAGTGGCATCCCTCGTAGAAAATGTACTCTTACTACTAAATCCTAATTAAATACATATTAAAAAAACGAATAAATGAATAAGATAAAATAAAATATAAATCTCACGATGACAACTACAGACATCCAGTCATATCCTTAAAGAATTTGTCTCGTCAGCTTTACACTTTTAGTAGGAAAGGATAAGCCATGCACAGTTAAGCATCCTGCGGACTGATTGCTGAAGTTGATAGACAAAGCCATAGACAAAGAGGACAGAAGAGATATAGAGGGATCATTGGTGAGAGTGGATGTTGGCAATGGATATAGGAGGTAGGTAATAGACTAACTAACGGCAACTCACAAGCGACCCTACAGTTAGTCCATCATGGTCTCCCTTAGTCTATAGGAACCTTCCATTTCAACCAATACGATCGCTCCGTACTCCTCATGTCTTCTTTGTCTATCGTTTTGTCTACCAATTTCAACAAGTAGCCCGCTGGTCGCAAAATCTGACTTTTTGCCTTCATGACAACCCTTCGTCGAGTATATGAAAAAAATGTTTTCGGTCGAAAACATATGATTTAACTCCTCACGTTGAGGGGGGGGGGGGGGGCGATGGAACTTAAAGCGAAGTTTCGCAGTTGGACGTTTGTCAAGAGCGACGCAATGAGTATTGTTCAAATGCTCGAGGACTGTTGTCACGTTTCGTCGCGACTCTCTTTCTCTGATGCAATTAAAACGGGATTTGATACTCGAGAGCGCAGTTCGACAACCCGACGTTGAGGACTGTTCAGTATTCAGCGCGCCATCATTGTGGACGTTAATTGAGGATTCTGTTCCTCCAACGTCGCCACGCCGGTTTAAGACAAGTCGAAGGATTTAGCGCTAGGGGGTGCTCCAGCCTAAAGCTTACATTCCGCCGAACGAGTGCTGACTAGCAGTGGCGCACGGTGGATTGGGTCAAAAGGAGTGGTCGGTCAGAATTTGGAAACTTATTAGTCCGTTTGTACGAAACTTAAAGGTTCTGAACGTGGTTCTGTTGGTTTCCTCGTAAAATTTACTCTCATGAGCATCCCTTGAAATTTTAAATGTGACGAAATAAACATGCAAATTTGTAATTTTTAGTACCTATTACGACGCAAATTATAGAGGTTTTCAGTCAGATTCGAGATCTTACCTTGTAATCATGGATTGAAAGATTTTACTCCACAGCTCATTCTCTGAAGTCACCCTCTTATTTGTCTGTGTCAACCGAAAAGTTTCAGGAAACATTTTTTCTTATGAATTTTCTTATTTTGTGATCTTAATCTCTCTGAAACCTCCTAAAATCAACCGGAGCGTCCTTAATCAGGGTGTCTACAAGTCCGAAAATAGTACCGATTTTTTAAGGGGGGTCCGGAAGTACTGAAAAAGTTCGGAAATTCCGCAAAATGTCTGGAATTTTTTTTTATTTTTTTTGTCATTTTAGTCACAATTTGAGCGAGAAATACAAATTTTTCGAATTTCGTCAAATGGAGGTACTGAAGAAGTAATGAATTTTTCTATTGAGGAGGTACTGAATTCTTCTATTGAGGAGGTACTGAATTTGTTGGGAATTTTCCGAAAAATTACTGTAAAAGTACTGATTTTTGGCCAGCCTGTTTCAGTAGACACCCTGTCTTAGTCTTGCTGAAACCTCCTAAAATCACCGGAGCGTCCTCAATGAACTCCAACCACCGAGTCAAGAGAGGGCAGTCGCCCACCTTTGAACCGAAACAGGCCCCCGCTTTTCGCGATCCGAATCTCTCGGGTTCTCCGGGTCTCGGGCCCGGATTTTCCGGGCCGGGCGGCCGTCGCGTCGCTATCTCCGCGGAGATCTCTCCCGGTCTTGCAACGCGGCTCGCGAGTCTCGAAAGGAACACGTTTCCGAGTAGTCTCATTTAAAACGGCGAGAAAAGGCTCCTTTTTAAATGGCATACAGGCGCAATTAGCCGGGGGTCGACGACCGGGCGCCCCCCTCCTTCCCGCCCGCCCCCTCCCCCCGGGGGACCGCGGCACCGCCCACCCCGCGACGACGAAATTCCAACCCCCGACGACGCGGGTGGACGCGGAACTACCCCCTGACTACGGCCGAATCGCTGCCGAGTTTGTCGCGGGGTGGGATGGAGCCTAGAGGAATGACGGGAGGTGTAGCCTTTTGTCTAAGGATGTATTCTAAAGTATTTTTCTTTTTTATCCATAGGAATTTTGAATTTTTATTAGTTTTTTTTTTTTTTTATTAAATTACACTGGAAAAAACAAACACATTGGATCTAGAGTCGAGACTCTTAAAAACATCGACGAGAAAAAATACTCTTGATTCAATCAGATTTAAGCTTCAATCAAGAACCAAGCCTCTTAATTTGAGCGGATTTCCTTTTGATCCAAGCAAAAATCTGATTGAATCAAGAGTGTTTTTTCTTGTCAATGTTTTCAAGACTCTGGACTCTATATCCAATGTGTTTTTTTTTCCAGTGAATTATGGATTCAGCGGTAAAAATCACATCATGACACAAATTCAAAGTAATTTTTACAGATTTTCTTGTCATGTTCATAAACCGTACGGAAAAATGGATCGCAGATTTAACAATTCAGTTCTTAAAAAATATGTCAGACATGTTTCAAATATACATTTTACAATTGTGGAAAGCTAATATAACCGCGGGGGTGGTTAAATTATCATAGTCTGCATTGAAACATGTCGGAGACTTTTTTTCAACTACAAACTTGTTCAATCAGCAATTTCATTTTTTTCCGTGCAAAAAATAAAACGCTGACCTTATATGTCAGAAATCGTCGATTCCCGCACAATGAAACGTAACTGTAACTCCATTCCGATGTTGCGAAATTGGCTGAAGCAATTCAATATTTTACAACCATGTACCAGTGCAATTTTTCTCCTCAATTTTCCTAGTTTTTGCATTAGATCAGAGGAAAAATACGGAAATTTTCAGGGAGAAATGCCCAAGATTCCTCTGATAAAAATGCAATGTACGAAGGAAATTTTGGCAAAATTGGAATGTACTTAAGTTCTTTCGTAAGGGAAAAAACGGAATGTTCCTGGTGATCCCTATAGTTATCCCATTATTGAAGCGTTTGTTCCAAAAAATGTTTCATGATAAGTTTTTTTTTAGTTTCAAATAATTTTTGAAAAGTAGTTATTAGCAGTAGAAATTTGCAGTCCTCGTGGTACACATATATACTTGTAAAAAGGTTTTAGAGACAATTGATCGGAATCCGGTTGAATAAATATTTGTTCTTTGTCTACTTACAAACGTTTCCGTCTTGAATCCGTTTCTACAGAAATACAGTCGTTGTGATTTAATCCGCTCGTTGTGATCATCGTAGGATGGCAGTCAAGGCGGGCGGTATCGCTCTACTTGAAGGCGCAACTTCGTCGACATTCTCATTATCCGATAATTAACCGAAACAAACTTGAATGATGAATCGCGATTCATCTCTCGTCCCCTGAAACAAACAGAGATATTTTATCGTGAAAGATGAGAAGCTATATTGTGAAATTACGAACATGACGTCATTGTCATCACAACTTTGGAAATTTGGATCAGAACTTTACAAAAATATTTTGACTTTGTTTCATTGTAAAATTGCAATGATTATGACATCAATGCCGTCAGAATTTTTGAAATTCGGAACGCAATTTTACAAAAATTATTTCATTTTGATTTGTTGTGAAATCGCCAAAATGATGTCATTGACGTCGCAACTTTCAAATTTTTGATCGAAATGTTACACAAATTTTTTGACTCGTTGAAAAATTACAAAAATTGCATCATTGGCGTCGCAACCTTAGAAAAACAGTTTAGACGCTTAGATGTGGTAATTATTCACGACGAAATTGACTTGAACTGCATAAAAGATGAACTGTAATTTTAAAAAGTTTCTAGGGGGAGTCCCTCAGACCTTCCGTCCGAAATGTCTGGATCCGTCTATGATGCAATTTATTTTACTATTCACGCCCAAAAACCGTTCTGGAAGTAATCGATCGGAAACCACCAACCCCAGTCGTTCGAGTTAAACCAGTTGCAGGTCTGCTGGCGGGACCGCTTCGAGTCTCTGGTCGTAATTTCGTCTGACAGACTCGTAGTTTCCTCCGACCGGCGCACAGTAGATCGAGTGAATCGGATAGGTCGGACATGAAATTTTTTGACAAGAAACGCCAATTTTGATGTTAATTTCGTCACATTTTAAACTGTTATGGGTGGTTTCAGAAGAAAAATTCACGAGAAAACCAACGGAGCTACATTTAGAACCTCAAATTTTTGTTTAAATGGAGTTATAAGCATTTAAAGTTTCCAAATTTGGTTCAACCCCTTTCATTGGCTCAATCCACTGTGCGGCGCACAGAGGATCGAGTCGTTGGGGGAGGTCGGACAAAAGCTGGAAACTTTAAACGCTTATAACTCCGTTTATACAAACATTTGAGATTCTAGAAGTAGGTCCATTGGTTTCCTCGTGAAATTTTCTTCTTAAAGCACCCGTTACAGTTTAAAATGTGACGAAACAAACATCAAAATTGGCATTTTTTGTCAGATATTTCATGTCCGACCTCTGCGATTGACTCGATCCACTGTGCGGGGCGGCGCGGCGCTGTTCACTCGCGTACGCGCCCAACCTTGGGTTGAGCAATCGAAAATTATCTCACCGGTAGACGTGTGGGCACCGCGCTGCTCAGGGTCGGTTAACCCCCATCGGTGGCGATTAATCGATCGATCGCCCGTTTAACCCGCGGATAAGGATCGATTATCAAGCGTATCCTTACTAATCGATTTTTCACCACAAGTTCAAACGGGAAAATATCGATGGCGATGGTTCACGCTCCGCCACTGACCCTCATCGTTTCAAGACCATCAGGTGCGTTGCGCAAAAGCCCGACCAGACCGGCGTTTCTGCGCCTTCGGCTACGCTGCCCTCGTAAGCAGAAACCGCGCAAGTCCCGCAATCGGTTTTGCCTGGTGCGTCATCGCATCTTTGACGTTTCAACGAAGAACATCGTATGAGCTATCAGACGTTGCTATTTTGCCTTTTTTGAAACAAAACTTCACTGGAAAAAAAAAAAAAAACATTGGATCTAGAGTCCAGACTCTTAAAAACATCGACAAGAAAAAGTACTTTTGAATCAATCAGAAAGAACCAAGCCTCTTAATTTAAGCGGATTTCGTTTTGATTCAAGCAAAAATCCGATTGAATCAAGAGAATGTTTTCTTGTCGATGTTTTCAAGAGTCAGGACTCTACAACCAATGTGTTTTTTTTCCAGTGTCTTCTGGAAAACGTTGGAGTATTTTTCCTTCAATTAATCCGAGAATTTTAATCGCCATTTAATCTAAATTGTCCTACATTTCCAAGGAAAAATATTTATACATTTCTTCGAAAGTGAATATTTTATCGGGGGAACTTTGGCAACATTCAAATCTTCATACGGCGTTTTACTTTAGCACGGCAGTTCTCGTGTCATGGATTTTGAGCGAACGCGTAAACTTGACGATTTTTGTGAGGGTCAGGAATTTACATAGAGCTAAAACGGGCGGATTTCCGGTAAAATGACCTATGCGCAAGTGAATCAAATGAAAAGAATCCAAGAAGCATGCGATTCTGAATACATAGGGGCTTTTTATTTAAATCATTTGTACATAGTTTCTTTTAGCATAAATACTTCCAAACTTACATTAATCCTACCGCTTCCACGGAGGATATGCCAGGGACTCCAAAGTAATGGATTTTTTTATGCCCTCTGTACACTTTGGAAATGAAAGCTGAAAGTGGGTGACATTCGTATATGTGATCGATTTTTTTCTAATCTGTGGGATATCCCGCAATTTTAGTTACACGACTGAAAGAAGAAATCTCAAATTTACGAAACTAAAATCAAGGAACATCACAAAACCTCATTCAAAGTTGTCTTTTTCAGAGTGTGAGGTGGGCATGAGCAAATATAACCCCCCTGAGATAGAACTGCCCAGAAGGGCTTACTAATTGTGAATTACTATAATTTACGATATTTTTTTTTTACATCCAGCCTGCGACTCCAATGTTACTCTAACCTTTCCCTAACGCATCAAACTGCAATCTGACGGGAGAAGTGTTACAACGTAAAAAAAGAACTGTGCTAGCAAAATGTTGAGGAAGAAAAGAAAAACTAAAAACCTCGATTGAACGTTGTTTCCATCGGGAGCTGAAATGTTCAAAACGTTTTCCATCAGTTAAAAATGAGTGACGGCATAATATAGTTCGCTAATCTACCGAGAAGAAATACATCCACCATCAAGTGCGTGTTTCAGTCCGTCGATGTGCATGACTCAGTGCCGGAGTGAAATTATTTCAGTAGCAACCACTCGCGTCCTAAGTTTGAGGTTGCGCGCGATGACATAGTGAACGTTCAGCTCTGACGTCAGCCATTCATTGAAATTCCCACAGTGACGTCATTATTTATCAAGAGACGCAACGCCCTATCGTATCAGCTCACCGAACACCAAGAATCCTTTTCTCCACCAAAATACAAAACCTTCTGTCGTCAGCGTGTTCTAAAATTATCAAGCCACCGAACTATATTAAGACGTCAAACAGACACGCCGCGCAACTCTAGTTGAAAGGTACCAAACTCTCTTCTGTGACGTCATTTATTTATCCCTCTGCCAACATTTCCCTCGGAAAAATCCCTTTGCGACTCTGGTTGAGAGAGCCACCAAACTCTATTGTGAAGTTCTTCGGTTTTTAGACAGAATCCCTTTGGAACCCTAGTTGAAGGAGCCACCAAACTCTATAGTGACGTTATTCACTGTTTAAACAAGAACCTTTTGCAACCCTATACTTGAGACTCTCAACTGGAGAGGCACCAAACTTTGTGACATCATTCGCTCTTCAATCAAGAACCCTTTGCAACCCTAGTTGGTGGCACGGAACTTCCTATCCCGACACCAGTAGCTCCCTCAAGAAGAAGGCCTCCCTTGGAATCAAAGTTGAAGGACACCGAACTTTCTATTGTGACGTCAATCGCAAGACTAATTAAGGGAGCCACCAAACTCCATTGTGACGTCATTCGCTCTGTAAACAGGAAGAATCCCTCTGCAACCCTAGTTGGTGGCACGAAACTTTCTTTTGCGACACCAGTAGCTCCCTTAAGAAAAAGACCTCCATTGGAACCAAAGCTGAAGGCCAGCAAACTTGCTTTTGTGATGTCATTCGCTTTTTAAACAAGAACCCTTTGTAATCCTTGTTGGTGCCACGAAACTTCCCTTTACAAAACCAGGAAGACCTTCATTGGAACCGAAGTTGAAGGCCAGCAAAGCTGCTTTTGTGACGTCATTGGTCAACGAAGAAGGGAACCCGAGTTGAAAGCGGGAGTAGCCGAGGATTCGGTGACGTCATCTTGTGACGTCACCCGGAGGAGTGTCCCTTGGACGGAGAATCAGCGGAGAGGACCGAACTCCTGATTGGGATTTGGATGAGTGGCGTGAGGCGCGGTGCAGGATGCGCGAGAGCGGGTGCCCGGGCCTCCCGACTCGAGTAGAACCATGGACTCCGCGGCGATCGCCCTGGAGGAGCTGCTCCAGACCGAGGCGAGCCGGAGCCTGAACTGGGGGCCCTTCCGCCCCGGCGGCGCCCCCGCCCCCGGACCCGACGCCCCCGCCCCCCGCCCGGGGCCCCCGGAGGATGTCTCCTCCACCACGCCGCCCCCCGCCGCCGCGCCCGGGGGGGCCTTTTCGCCCGAGGAACGCCAGGCCGGCACCCACAACGCCCAGGGCAACAATTCCATCAGAGGTAAAGTCACGCCATCTTAACAATGTTTCACTCTTTTCAGGATGTTAACACACTGGAAAAAAAAGAAGAAGAAGAAGAAGAAAAAAAAAAAACACATCGGATCTAGAGTCCAGACTCTTGAAAACATTGACAAGAAAAAATGGATTGCATTTTGCAAAAAGGAACCAATAGCATTGCAATGTTGCTAAGATTGTGTAACTACTTTTGTCTTGGAGGAAAAACCCGATTATCCATTCATAATTTCTATTTTACTCTCTTAAAACTGTAAATTTAAGACAAAAATTACCATCTAAATTTCATAGTTTTTCACGATTTCCGCAATTTTATTGCAAAAGATGAAGTTGCACAATCTTAGCATCATTGCAATGCTAGTGGTTCCTTTTTGCAAAATGCAATCCAAATACTCTTGATTCAATCAGATTCAAGCTTAAATCAAAACGAAATCCGCTCAAATTAAGAGGCTTGGTTCTTGATTCAAGAAAAAATCCGATTGAATCAAGAGTATTTTTTCTTGGCAATGTTTTCAAGAGCCTGGACTCTAGATCTAATGTATTTTTTTCCAGTGAGGGTGTCTACCGGTGCCCCAAAGTCCCTGATTGTTCCCGGTTCTGGAAAGGTATCCCCGATCTCCTCGAATGCCCCCGATTTTCATGTTCAGGTCCCCGTAAACTAACAATAATCGTCCGCCGAAAATTTCACATTTTCGCGGTTTAGCGGCAGAAATTCGAGTTCTCGTTCGCGTCTCTCGGCGGGAACGGTCCGAAACTTCGGGAGCTGGGTGTCGAGTTTATCTGTATTTCATTTTATGTTGCTTTCTTTCGCGGCTTTTCTCTCGTCTATTTTGGTAAAAATGTCCCCAATGTTCATGAAAAAAGTCCTCAAAAGTCCCACATGTTCCCGATTTTGGTTTTTTCCAGCTGGTAGACACCCTGATTTGCCAACTCAGTGGACTGATCGTTGAAATTGATAGACAAAGCAGGGGTGCAGAATCTCTCAAGCTTCAACGTTTTCACGTGCCCAACGGCTTTCCGCACCCCCTCCCCCTCTCATTTTAAAAATGGGGACTTTTTCCTCTCATTTTTTCTTTGATTTTCGACTTTTGATCCTTAAAAATCTTCCCTCTCTCCACATTTGTAAAGGCCGTTTCACATTTTCGCACGCCCGAGCGGGCGCGTGATCGAGCATTTTCTGCACCCCTGAGACGAAGATGACAAAAGGGATGTAAAGGTCTCCTATTGGTGAAAGTGGGTGTTTGCAATGGAAATAGGAGGTAGGTAACAGATTAACTAACGGCAACCCACGAGAGACCATTTAGCTAGTCCATCATTTATTCCCATAGCTGATAAAAATCACCCATTTCAACCAATAGGATCCCTCCGTACTTTCAAAGTCTTCTCTCTATCAATTTCAACAATCAGCCCGCAGGTCAGTCCGATCATGATGTTCTTTGGAATTTTCCGATCTGTCATTGAACCCTATGGGAAAGGATCGATAAACTGGGTTCCGCATCGAACATCTAAATAATCGATTCCTCCCCATAGCTTCAATTGGAGAAGTATATCGATAATCGATCACTCACGCCTCGCCACCGATCCATCCAATATCTTATTTTCCATGAATCTCGCCCCTCTTTGCGTTACAGGTTTATGTGAAGGGGCGCAATACTTTACGATCTAGTTTTTTGTATCAATTGAATGAACGTATACGCAGGACGTGCGATCGTAGAGGTTTTGTGTAAAAAACTAGCGATTAGAAGCACGTGCAATTGTTTGCTTGGACACTGCTAACACACGTGGGCATCCACGTAAACTAGTCAATCGCTCGCGGATCAAAAGTATTTGCTCCGACCAACTTGCGTCGTTCATCGGACCAATGCTCATAAACGGGTATAGAGGTTTACCCCTTCCGGTCCTCAAATTTCTTCTAATTTTGTCTTTGTATTATACAAATATGAAAAAGCTTGCTCAAACCGTTGTAGTGAGCGATTTGTTTTAAGTAAATTTCATGTGAGCGATTTGACTTAAGTACATTTCATGTGAGCGGGAAATTCAATTTTTTCGTATACAGCACCAAATAAAAACGTTAATATTTTGGTTACGAGTGAATTTCATACATTTGCAATAATGCATAAACTTTGTTCTACGTGTAATTTTATTTGAGAGGAAACAAATTTCATAATGCATCAATTCGTATACCTTGATCCGTGATGTAAGCCTGTCTTCTATAATGAAAATTCTGCTTCTTTCTGGAATCAGGAACCTCAATGGAGCTATTGCCTGTGTAAGGAATTTGCGATTTGACCATTGATTTTTATGTAAAAGTTCGCGAGAAACACGATGGTGCCACTGGCTTTCTCTGAAATCAACTCCCAAGCTCAAAAAAAGCTCGCAAGTTGAGGCCAAAATGGAGGGAATATCCCACCCTACCTTGAGAGTCCACCTCTACATCAAAACGAACTCTCCATGCAAAGATAGGGAGCAAATACATTGACAGGGCGGCCACTTTATTTGGGGACTCCCAAACTGAAAACACGGCAACCCTGCTAATGTATTTGCTCCCTATCTTTGCATGGAGAATTCGTCTTGATGTAGAGGTGGACTCTCAGGGTAGGGTGGGATATCCCCTTCCATTTTGGCCTCGACTTGAGAGTTTTTTTTGAGCTTGGGAGTTGATTCCAGAGAAAACCAGTGGCACCATCGTGTTTCTCGCGAACTTTTACATAAGAATCAACAGTCAAATCGCAAATTCCTCACACATGCAATATCTCCATTTCGGGCGCCTCCGTGAAAACGCGTATGTGCGTAGGGACAGCAATTGTGTGTACGTTGTTTCTACTCAATATGCTAATGGATTTTTTTCTCTTCTGTTTCAGGTGAGTTTGAGTTCGCATTCAAAACAGAGGTCGGAAGTCCTCAAGAGGAGTCACTGAGCCGCTCTTACCGCATTCGTAAGTCCATCTCCCATTTTGTTTTTCCCGCGGTTTAAGGAGCCGTTCATAAAATACGTAACGCTCAAGGGGAAAGTGGGGGTCTGTGCTTGCGTTACAGGAGGTAAATACGGCCACGAAACGTAACTTCAGAATGTGCGCTTAAGCGCCAGAGTTGCCAAAGTTAGGGAATGCCGGGAAATGTCAAAGAAAATGATGGAAGTGTCAGGGGAAAATCGTTAATCACCCTTTGTTTGCTCTCTAGAATAGATTTGACATTTTGAACAACAAATTTTGCCTGAAAACTATTTCAAATTATGTCTTTTTAACTACACGGTGTATCTACAATTGGACCGCGTTAAACAGAAAGAAACCAAGCCACATGAGCTATTGCCAAATTTGATCGGGCAATTTAATTTTTTACACGAAAACGGTTGTGCGGAATTTTGTGCAAATTTCAGTGAATTTCCTCCATGACTCAATGTAAAGTGAATTCCTTAAAATTTTCAAAGAAATCCACAAGAACGTTCTCACGTAAAAAATATAATTTCCTTTTTAAATTTGGCAATAGCTGGTCCTTTCTGTTTAACGCCGTCCAATTAACGGGGAATTTTACTCAGATGTCAGGGAATTTCATTTGCCAAGTTCTGAAGCAACCCTGGCTTAAGCGCCCATCTTTCAAAATTTAAGATGAAAAATCAACGCGACACTTTAATTTTTCATCCAAAATTCATCGCAAAGCGCTAACTGGAGGAAAGAGGAGTCAAACTGAGCGTACGTATTTCTTTTCTTTTTTCTTTTAATTATTTTGGGGCGGAGGGTGTACAGACTCTTCTCATCGGTGCAGTATTTGGGGTAAGTGGTCGAAGGATCCAATCGCAGCGTTACGTATTTTATTAACAGCTCCAAAGTAGATTTTCACACCACTTGTTGCAGCCCCAAATGATATAAAATGTTTAAGGCAAAGCACATTGTAGTTATTTTTACTAGTGGGAATTAAAATATACTCTTAGACGCAGGTTCAGTTGGTGGTTCACGAAAGTGGCGTCAAATATGTTGCTTCATGCAGCATACTCTAAAGTTCAGACCGCTGCGTAATGCAAATTTCTGACGTCACCTTTCGGTTATCACTGAACTGTCTGAATAATACGTCGAACAGCCTCTGTTCACGAGACTTATTTTCAGCTCATACATACTCTCGAAATATAGAATTAAGTTTTAAGGGGTTTAAATGAAACTCATTTCAATATAATTTTTTCTTTTTTTCGCACGCAGCTAAAATTATGTAGAATTAAGTTCATGGAAACACAAAGACAATTTTTGGTAAAAACACACTCACTTGCGTAAAAAATCGTTTTTAAAATAACGGGACCTTACCTCCCATCATCAGCCGCGACTCCTGGTGGGAGCCAAGGTCCCGAAACGCGTCCCGTTATTTTAAAAACGATTTTTTACGCAAGTGAGTGTGTTTTTACCAAAAATTGTCTTTGTGTTTCTAAGGAACTTTAACTTGTGTAGGTACCATTGTAACGGTATTAAAAGTTAAGTTCTTGGGCTAAAAATCAGCCGCCCAAGTGTAAGTCTGCTAAATCAAATGATGAATGTGAAATCAGCACATGTGTTTTTACCCTCGCTCGACAGTAAAACGCGCCACCATTCCCAGAAAAAAATCCATTTTGTCATTGTTGCGTACCTTACAAAGCCCTTTCGCTCAAGCGCATTTTGCAGAAAACTTATCATAAAATCTTTTAGAGAATATTCCAATACCAAGAGTTTTAAGTGCGTCGTACCTGCGAAGTACTAATCTAAAAATAACTAAGCTCCTCTATAGAACTGTACAAATACACGTGCAGCATGCTGAACATTTTTTTCGCTTGTGATCTTTAGTCAAAATCGTCGATAAGAGTTTTCTTACTGTAGACATCCTCGCTTAGCAGTGCCACTTATTCAATGCGCCTTCAATTTTACGAGGTATACCACCCGAGCTCCTACGAGTCGAAATAGTGGTATGACCCAACCGAACCTAAGCAGGTCTTGTTGAACGACGCAGTCGTCCAGCTCCCGATGACGTTGGGGGTGGTAATTGCTTTTCCTTTTTTTCTTCTGTTTTTCTTCTTTTCTTCTTTTTTTCATACGAATATTGAAAGTTCATTTAGGACATTAACTGCAGTAATCAATGGCACACTGGAAAAAAAAAGTCGCTTGGATCTAGAGTCCAAACTCTTGAAAACATTGACAAGAAAAAGTACCCTTGATTCAATCGGAGTTTTGATTGAATCAAAAGTAAATCCGCTTATAATAAGAGCCTTGGCTCACGATTTAGGCAAAAATCCGATTGAATCAAGAGCATTTTCCTGGTCAATGTTTTCAAGAGTCTGAACTCTCTAGATCCAAGCGACTTTTTTTTCCAGTGCAGGAGACAATCTTAAAGTCTGACACAATGTAATGACACAACGGAGTTAACGTTACTGTCTGTTCCAATTCTGCCGTGCTAAGGAAGAACGCCGTATGAGCATTCAGGCGCTGACATATTTTTTCATTAAACAAATAATTTACCGGAAAAATTCTGAATATTTTCCCTCCAATTTTTCAGGCAATTTTGATCGCAATTAAATCTACAGTATCTGAAAATTCCAAAGAAAACTGCGCATAACTTTTCTCAAAATTACATGCTTCATTCGGGGAAATTTGGCAACTCTCGAATGTTCATACAGCCTTCTTCCTTAGCACGGCAGAATTGACATCGCATTCGGTCGGCCGGCTCTGGAAAAGACTTAACTTCACCTCCACTGAAACCGTGGAAATTGTGTAGATGCAAGCACGGTGGGGCTTATCTCAAAATGGAGATACGCCTTTTTGTGGAGGAAAATTTGGAATTTAAATTCAAATGGTCAACGATCCGCACTGTCCTGCTCATAACAATATTCAGATAACGTTCCAGAAAAATCGTTCCCTCGAAACAAAAAGCTGACCAGGAACTGTCTTCAAAATTGACCCACTCATTGCAATTTATGCTCGAATGCTAATAAATTCGTTTTGTGCAATGTTGTAAGTGTTATTCGCAAGTTATAGGTATGCACCTGTTTTTTTTTTTTTTTTTTTTTTTTTTTTTTTTTTTTTTTTGTATTATCGTGTAAAATATCGGTGGTAGTGTTGAGGCTTCTAATGGATCGTTAAGTATTTTCTTCGTAGTTTTGTCAAATATTTTGTGTACCAAAATGTATAAAATAGGCGAGGAGTAAATTTTTTGGATTCAGGTAATCCATTTTATTGAAACTCTCTGCCGAGTCATTGGAAACAAACATGGGCTCTTCCTTCAATTGCACTCTCTAAAATCAACAATTATCATAAATTATGATGAGCACAACGCCGTAGATTGTTAATGTTAATGAGGTCAGCATTGCATGTAATGTTTAAAGTGGTATATCACCACGTTCATAGAAAATGAACCACATCTTGCAATTAGGAGCTCCAATTTCAGGTTCAGCTATAAAAGCACATTCTTGCATAGGGGACCTTACCGCATGTATGCTGTTTTTAAAACGAGCCAGGAGTTGTGGTTTGTAATCGCAAAATGCAGTGGCCTATTTCAGTCTGAACATAAAACGGAGGAGGAGATTGCAAGAAGAATTGCAAAAGATTGGATTTAAAAACAGATGCAAAGATTTTTCATAAAAAACTGGATTTATAAAGCTGCGGAAAACTTGATGTGCCTAACTTCTGAGAATGTAGGGAATCTAAAGCAATCAAAAAACAAAGCGCTTTAATTTCCATTCTGATGATCAAATGTCTAGAAGTATCTCTGCTGTGTCTGACGAGGAATTTTGAAGTCGATGAATGAGAATACAGGATTTAAAATGTTCAAAATAATGAACAATTTTGAATTGTAGCTAGGTATTACAACGGATTTAGTTGGCATTTAAAGTTGTCCAAGATGAAGGATAGAACTAAAAAATTTGGCAACAGTCAAAGAAGAGTCTATTCAAACTTAATTAACCTATTTGGCGATCGGTATCAGAAACGGAGGGTCAGATGTCAAACCCCATTTGGCTATTATCGACGAATTTCTCTCCTCTCCTTTTTCTCTCTCTTTAATTCCTTCCTCTCTCTTTAAAAAACTCGGGGACATCTTTGCTGCCCCATTGCGGCGAAAACGCATAACAGAAATGAGAAACTTATGTAGAATAGTAGGTTTTTCTTGACTTATCAGTATTAGTTAATATTGCCAGCATGTCCTTGTAATATTACAAGTTTACAACTCAAACATCGTCAGACTGGGCATGATTGTTAGTGTGCGATTATGAACGTTGTTGCTGTGAATTTTTCTCATGAGGTTGCGATATGTTTTGTTATCACATAAGTTGTTGAGATGGTTTATTACTTTGATTCCAGCCTGTATTAGAAATTAACAATACTCTTCACTTCTTGAGTGTGCAGTATATACCTGCATTGGAAACAAGTTTTCTTGAGATATTCTTTTGACTAGAAGCGTCGTTTCTTGTCGACAAAATTTGGTTTTTTTTAGTTAAAAACGCTGTTTCGCCATCGTTATTTTTTTAGGTACTGAAACTTAACGATAGCAAAATGACGCTTTTTTAACTTAAAAAAATCTGATGTTGAGTCGAATCCACACAGATTTAATTTTGAAAAAAACCAAATTTTGTCTACAAGAAACGACGCTTTAAGTCTTAATAATATCTTTCAGAAAATTTTTTCCAGTGTGTGCCGTATTAAAGAGAAAAAATTATGGTGAGTTTTAGCACCATGTGCAATGCTTTCCTTCTCTGGTTCCTCCTATCCCCCCTCCCCTTTTATTTCCTTCTTTCCCTAGAGTTTCAACTAACACGCCATTTTTTAACTTTGCGGAACGATTTTCGTAGTTTCGGGTTGAAATAAATTTTACAAATCGCAGAGGTTATGATTGTTGCTTTAATGGAGTTAAACTAAATCTTGGGTATCAGCCTTTCAATACGCGCCAGCACTGTTTTAACCGAGGTTTTTAAACCTCGCAGGTAGATTGGTGCAAGGCTACATGCAATTGACTGTTATTTTCAGCTCCAACAAGCTTTTTTTGAAATCTTTGACTAGAAATTAATGAGAATGGTTTATCACGGGTACTTCGTATCTTATGATTTCAAGGTTAAGAATTTGCAATTGTCATTCTAACATTCAAATCGCCATCTCGTAGACGCTAGAAACTTCCATGATTTGTATTCGCGTTTACCAGCGCCGGGAAGAAACAATAAATTCTGAGCAACGCAAATGTGAATAATGCCAAAGCTGGTGTCTATGAAATTTCTAACGGGACGCGCCCTATCAAAAAGTGCCCAGTTATTTTATTCTTTTTTTATTCAATCAAAGCGGACATAACAAGATCGGAGCCTTCAACGAGGAGAAATAGCAAAATTATTAAAAAACTCATAAAATTTTATAAGACAACTCTTTAAAAAAAACTGTTAAAATGTTTGTTTTAGGAAAACTTTTTGGGGGTATTTTTAAGTAGAATTTACGAGATCTAAAATATATGCAAAAAATGGCTTGAAAAACCTCTGAAAATATCAAGTGTAGCTGATATTTTACTGTACTTTCAACTGGACTGCATTTTGCAGTTAGGAACTAGTTTAGAAACAACGTATGTTATCATTAGTCTCCCTATGCACATAAGTGTTTAACGCATCAGCCAGATTTTATAGTTCCTATCTGCAAAATTAAGTGTTTGCAAAAATTTTAAAAAAAATTTAAATGATAATTTGACTATGTTTTGCAATTTGGAAATAAAATTACTGGTTCATCTCTGAAAATACTCATGGGCATAGAGAATCTTATGGTACATACGTTGTCTCCAAACTGAAACAGAAATTATAGTTCCTAATTGCAAAATGCGGTCCAATTTGTTTCTTGTGAAGACATTCTTTACAAGAATTTCTTGAGGAGTCCCAATCTTACTCAGAGATAGCCGAAAAGGCTTTCCCTAAAACGAACATTTGAATCGTTGTTTTTTTTCAAAGAATCTTTGAAAAATGTTTTTCCATCTTGATCGCTGTAAGGAGCCCACGTTTGCCACAGAGCAACGAGGAAATATTTCTTCTCGGATTTGCGACCGGCCCAGCTGGTTTGTCATAGTAATGGGCGTGTTGAATTTCATTCTCTTGACCCAGTCCCGGTGAACTTGAACCAGTGAACGAGAAAACTATCGGCAAAACCGCGGCCCGACACTCGCGCAGTGTGACGTGTGACGTCACGCTGTCCGCGGAAACTCAACGAGTCCTCGTCCGGAGTCGATGATTTGCTCACCGGTTACCTTTGACGTAAGAACTAGGTTCCCTCGTTCAATTTTTCCTCTCTTGTGATCTGTCGATCGAGGCATCCGAAAGGAAATGATATTTGTATAAATGAATTTTCTTCCTCCAGCTGTACCTGCCCGGGAAAATGGAGATGTTGCATGTGCGAGGAATTTGCGATTTGACCATTGATTCTCATGCAAAAGTTCGCGAGAAACACGATGGTGCCACTGGTTTTCTCTGAAATCAACTCCCAAGCTCAAAAAAAGCTCAGGCCAAAATGGAGGGGATATCCCACGTCATCCTGAGAGTCCACCTTTACATCAAGACAAAGTCTCCATGCAAACATAGGGAGCAAATACATTAGCAGTGTTGCAGTGTTTTCAGTTTTGGAGTTCCCAAATAAAGTGGCAGCCCTGTCAATGTATTTGCTCCCTATCTTTGCATGGAGAGTTTGTTTTGATGTAGAGGTGGACTTTCAGGATAACGTAGGATATCCCCTCCATTTTGCCCTCAACTTAAGAGCTTTTTTTGAGCTTGGAAGTTAATTTTAGAGAAAACCAGTAGCACCATCGTGTTTCTCGCGAACTGTTACATAAGAACTAACAGTCAAATCGCAAATTCCTCACACGTGCAGCATCTTAATTACGCGTAAAAAATTTCATTTCCCATTTAAATTCGGTAATAGCTGATTTGTCTTGGTTATTTTCTGTTAAACGCGGTCCCATAGTCCTGCTATGCCACCCTAAAGGTTTCCAAAAGCCAATAATTTTATTTGTTCGTGGGATCTCACTGTGAAGCAGTGTTCGAAAGTAACTTTTGAGTTTCAGAAGCCGTGTGGCCCCATCAAGCTCGATTTTTAGGGGCTATTGAAGATTTTTTTAGGAGCCAAATTGACTTTTTGCCTATTAATCACGGCGTATTTAGTGAAAAGTTAGAATCCGGTGTCGTGCGTCGAAATTTAAAAAATCGCTCGACAGAAGAATTTAACTTTTTTCAAGGGGAGGGGGGCAATTTTTCGGGGCCAAATTGGCGCAGAATCCTCATTTTTTTGGCGCCACGGCCGATCTCTTTGGCGTGTTGGCACCTGTGAGTTTCGAACACTGCTGTGAAGAGAAAATTTGTCGCAAGAAAACTGGTCGGCGGCATCACCGACTTCTTTTGGGCGAAGCGATGACGACGTCATGAACTCTCGCTGCAATCGCGGGAGATGCCTATTGTGATATCCGTTTCAATGTCACGCACTTTATTCGTGAAGCACACTTGAGGCGCGGTGCCCGGCTTGAATGCGCGCGCAAGATAAACTTGAACTTGAACCAGAAAATCCGCTAAAGCTTCGTTCCCGCCGTTCGATTCGGTTTGACGTCACGTCTGACCAATGGGAAGCAACCTCCCTGCCCCAACTCAGTTTCGGCCTACACTTTCCTGGAAATTTTGTGATCTACCATCACAGAAGTTTAAAAAAATACAAAGACACATTGAGCTGTACAAGCGTCTTTGAAAGCAAGAATCAATTTTAGCAGCGATTTGTGGTCATTTTTGCTCACTTGCTTTACATGTGTGGAATTAGAGCCGATCAATAGCCATGAGTAAAGGGAACGAACTAGATTGAATTGAATTAAGCTTTTATTTTTCAATGAAAGTTCTAATTGAATATTGCTCAAATTTTTCGTGAAGTTTTGCTATATTTCGAGCTGGATTTCCTGAAATATATTGCTGAGCAGGTTTTTCTACAGAAAAATGGAAAGAATGCAATCTTTTAAATATTGCACCATAGTTTACGGAGTTCTTTTTTTCTTAAAATGTCATATGATTAACAAAACTTACGGCACAGTTAGATTATATTTTGCAATAAGGAACTACTATCTCTGGCTCTTCTGCAAAAGAACCTTACTGCATAGGGAAACCGATGCCATACATGTTTTTTCTAAAATGAGCCAGAAATAGTAGTTCCTTATTGCAAAAGATCCAGTTTATATAATGTTGAAGTGGCAGCAGGGAACCATTCATATAAAGGAGCAAATGAACTTTACTTACAGGTTACCAATTCCATTTAAGTGTAAAATATCTATTCAACTTACCCCTTTAAATACTAGCAAATGATCTGTAGAAAATCTGCAACTAAATCACAAATTCTTCACATAGAATCACTTCACAACATATTTCCCGAGATCGAAAGAAATATCACGTAACACTCTCCAACAAGGAGCATTTTAACCGCTAAAATATTATTAAATTTTTGTTAATCACGGATGTTAGCCAGTATGATCACACTATGTTATCAGGGATAATTTTTGTACAAAATGGTAAGGAAGGGCGCAATTTCGCTTTAAATGCCTCCAATTTAGAGTAAATTGCCTACTTACGCCGGAGTATGTAAAAACTCAACTGAATCCAGCGAATCCAACTTTTTCCAGCGCACATTTTCACCATTATCTCCATAAAATTTTAAGATTGAATGTTAGCATGGGATGATTTTTGAAGGAATTTGAGATATTGTAAGGAAAGTCGCAAGTTCACTTGCAATGCTTCCAGTTTAGAATAAATTGCCTACTTACGCCGGGAAATGCAAAAACTCAACTGAATGAACTATTTCTAGCACGTACTTTCACCATAATCTCCATACAATTTCAAGTTTAGATGTTAGCAGGGATAATGTTGTACAAAATTTTACATATTTTGAGGAAAGTCGCGAGTTCGCTTTAAATACTTATTTAAAATGAATGAATCCTATCTGAACTATTTCCAGCACGCATTTCACTATAATCTCCATACAATTTTAAATTTAGATGTTATCTGGGATAATTTTTCATAAAATTTTACATATTTTGAGGGAAGTTGCGAGATCGCTTTAAATACTTCCAATTTCGAACAAATCGCCCAGCTTAGCCAGAAAATTTAACACAAACTGATTGCGGTGGACGCACGGATCGCAAGACAGTATGTTGCAGTTTTTTAACAGCATATATCTCTTTGAGGGAAGATTGAATCAGTGGGAACGAAAACACACCAACTCAAAGAAATGAAAATCAAGACACACACAAAACTGCACAGTGGGTGAAAAAGTTAGCCTTAGAAAAATGTTTTTGGTGCCGAAGGACAAGCACTTAAGGGCACTTCAAAGGTAAAAGCTAGAACAGATGCGCTAACTCAATGACCTTAATGAAAATTGAATCAGTGAGAACGAAAACACACCAACTTGAACAAATGAAAATAATCAGGACACGCACAAAACTGCATAGTATGTGAAGAAGTTAGTTTAAGAAAAATATTTTTGCTGCCAACAGACAAGCACTTATGGACACTTTAAAGGTCCAAGTTGGAACAGATGCTCTAACTACAATGACCTTTGAGTGAATTAACTGTCTTTAGTGGAAATTGAGCATTTTCGAGTTACCGAGTTGGTCTTGGTGTGTTTTCGTTGTCACTGATTCAATTGACTGCCTTTAATGAAAATTGAGCATTTTCGAGTTATGGGGTTGGTGTGTTTTCGTTCTCACCGATTCAATTGACTGCCTTTAATGAAAATTGAGCATTTTCGAGTTATGGAGTTGGTGTGTTTTCGTTCTCACTGATTCAATTGACTGCCTTTAATGAAAATTGAGCATTTTCGAGCTATGGAATTGGTGTGTTTTTGTTCTCACTGATTCAATTGACTGCCTTTAATGAAAATTGAGCATTTTCGAGTTACGGAGTTGGTGTGTTTTCGTTCTCACTGATCCAATTGTGCTCGTATGAGCTTTTTTTCCTCTGTATCGAGATTTTCAGCTATATGCTGAATTTTTAACGCACGTTGGCCATAAACTCCAACATACAGAAAATATAACTAAAATCAACCAATCCCAGCTCGCACGTCCACCACAAATTTGCACAATTTTCCCGAGGGAATCCGCGAGAATCCCGCGGAGCCTGGCGTCGGAACTGCGCCATTTCGGCCCGACACGAGTAGTTGAACTTGAACCAGTGGCCGAAAAAACCGCACTCCAAACATCCGAAGCCGCGAACACTAACCTACATTAACAAGTGCTCATCTCCGTCGGGCCCAATATGGCGACCCAATTCCCGGGTCCGCGCGCCGCTGTTCCGCCCGTTCCAAGTTCACCACGCGCACTCCGGACCGAAAACCGCGGATTTGGGGGGGATTTCGAGGGGGACGATTTCCGAGAAGGATTTGCGCGAGCTTCCCGACTCTGACTGCCTTGCTCGCGCTTTTAGGTTTTGAGAACTTGGCGGCGTGACCTTGACTTCGGTGCCCGGTGTTGCCGAGCCGACACTTCCGCGGTCGCTTTTTTGCCCGCCCAGCTCAACGATTCATCGCCCGATGAGTCGCCCGATGGATTTATATGTCGTGCGTTGGATTTTTTAATAGCTTGTGACGTCATTACGGTGCGGCGTTGCCGATTTTACGTGTCTGAGACGGCTAAAAATGGAGGTTCCCCCGCCTGGCCGCGACGGCTAGGCGGTGTCGGTGGTGCGAAATTGGACGCGTTTCGTGTATGATGCGGTGTGGATTAGGCGGAATTTATGTGGGATTTGGCAACGCCGGGAGACGTGTTTCGCGAGTGGGGAGCGTCTCAAGGTCGCCACTTGGGAAATTGCAGTCGAAGAAGTTACGACCAACGTCGATGCCAAATTTTCAAGTTCGGAATTTTTGAATATTGTTTTTGCTCTTGGAGATCGAGAGGAAGTGTTTCCCTCTTTCGTGCTTCGAGCTGAAAAAAATCAGAATACAATCATTCACTGGAAATAAAATTAGCTTGGATCTGGAATCCAGACTCTATATGACGTTGGCAAGAAAAAATACTCTTGATTCAATTCGATTTTTTCTTGAATCGAGGAGCCGAGCCTGTTGATTTAGCCGGATTTCTTTTTGATTCAAGCGGAAAGTCCGATTGAATCAAGAGTATTCTTTCTTGTCAATGTTTTTAAAGAGTCTGGACTTCAGATTCACGAGACTTTTTTTTCCAGTGTTCTGAGAGCCAAAATTTGGTCAAATGTACGAGTGGTTTTGGTTTATCGTATATTTCAGCCAAATTTCATCGACAGAAATTAGTAATTCTTGTATGTAAATCTTGTAAAGCTTCTTATCAATCAATTGAAATTTTATTATGCTGAATATGCTGCTATCGAAATGCTGTTTAAAAGAGCAAAAACCCTCTTGAAAAATATGGACCGGAAATTCCCTTTGATTTTAGTGGGAATTCGTCTGGGCATGTAACGGTTTTAGCATTAATATTTATTTATTTATCTTAAATTTGATGTTTAAATATTGTCAAAGAAAGGGTGTAAAATCATAAGAGCATCGCGATACGCTAAAATTTCCTTCTCTAAGCGTTCTTCGAATGATAGAAGTACGCATTTGTACACTCCCGAAACCGAGAATACTCACTTTCCGGCGCGTGTGCTTAAATCGCCTTCAAAACGGCGAGTATGCAGCTTCACAACCCCCGAGTTAAAATAGTTATCTCTCATTACTTAAGGGGCACTGTGGAGAGAGTCCTGTTTCCAGGGTTGTCAGGACGCAAGGAATGGCGTTCCGCGACATGTTTTCTGACACGCACACACGCACAGATCCCAAAGAGCTCTCGTATTTAACCGTCCTAATAATTTTCAACTGGATCCGTTTTTGTCATTAACAACGGATATTACGCAACGACATTTTCTACGTTTCCAGACCGCAGGAAGAACAGTCGCCGGCGTTTGAATCTGTCATCTTTTGAATCTAGATCATTGTAAGCCTACATATTTTATTTCTAATTAGTAGTAGCTAGCACGACACTAGGAAAAAGTGGACTAATAGGTTTGTTTGAAGTCAAAAATTTCACATTCAAAATATTTTTACTTTTTGAATTTTGACAAGAAAACATGTGCGGCTGGTGATGCACAACCGTGTCATTCAACGCCGTTTCAATGTACACGCTCTGTCCAAACGCATAGATTCCGCGTTTACAATTTACGGAGATATCGCAAATCGAAAACCCCGGCGTATGACGTCATGCACCGCGGTAGTGTCAACCGTGGTTTTATCACCCGAAGAGACACACAGTTGTACTGGTGGCTCACAGTAATGATGGATGAAACCAATGTGGAAAAAATCATGGTATGCACACATGACGCGGTTGTGCATCTTGATTTGGCCAGGGCCGGATTAAGGGGGTGGCCACATGGGCCGCGGCCCATGGCGGCAAATATAAGGGGCGGCAAACATTTGCAATTTTTTTAAGTGTAGGTATAAAAAAAATCAGATTTAGACAAAAAAAAATTACGAACGAGAAAAGGCGACAAAATCTCTCATTTACTGAGAGTGTAGTAATTTCTAATTTTGTCGTCTCTTAGTGATACAAGAGACAGCACCTTCAGTTAGTCGAGTTAAGAGAGAAACCAAACACGCAATTTGGCCTGGAACGGCGCGACTTAGAGAGAAATGATAACGAAGACTTGAGATGAAAAGGAAAAGTCCTCGGTTCGGCGATCGGCATGAAACACATACGTGTATTAGCGCCTGCAAGACTGCACGAATACTTCTCGCATTGCACCGAACACAGTGCGGTCATTGCGGTCAGCGTGAAACGGATAGCGCCTACAAGAATGCATGAATACTTCACGCATTGCGCCAAACACAGTGCGGTCAGCGTGAAACGCATAGCGCCTACAAGACCTTCTGAATACTTCACGCTTTGCGCCAAACATGGAAGGCCTTGTCCACACAGAGATAGGTTTACGAAACTTAACTTTCGCGCAAAGTTCCGTGAGCTTTTGCTAGTAGTGTTGACAGGGCTTTTCCAAAAAATGTGTTCAACACGAGTAAATGCGTCTTATGCACCCCTTCCCCGCTGGCACGTTCACTTGATGGTTTCTATGGAGTTTCAAAACGAATGAGAAGGGGGCGGCAAGTAGGTAAATCCAGCCCTGGATTTGGCATCGACACTTTATGTGCTATAGGGTTGGCTGCTCTTTTGGCCCTTTAAGCTCTATTTTTCGACCTGTCCGTATTCCTCTTCTCACATGGGTAGGTACTCACAGGGTTGCCATAGAATTTTGAAATTAAAATTCCCTGACATTTTCCTGACACATTTAGGCGAAATTCCCTGACAATTGAAGATGTGACGGATGGTCAAGAAGCCGTGATTGAAAAAAGTTTTCAGGCAAAATTTGTTGTTCGAAACCTCAAATCCATTCTAGGAAGCAAATGAAGGTGTTTTCCTGGACATTTTCGTCATTTTCCCCGACATTTCAGGTTTTCCCTGACCGTGGCAACCCTGTACTCCAATACGATCACTCGATTTTCTTTTCGACTGTTTTGTCTATCAATTTGAAGAATCAGGCGGCGGTGCGAAAAAGCGGCAACATGACGGACGGCGAGCACGTCTCGTTGTCGGCGTGGTCATGGGTGCAGCTCGCGGCGGAGACCAACGACGCGACGACGGATGCGCCGCGCCATTATCGCGTCGAGTCAAGTTTATGATCGCGCAATCTGCGTCCGTCTACGTCTCCTCATGTGCAGCCAACTCGTGCTCTCTCGCTCGCCGACCCACTGCAGTTCACCGCCACAGCCGCAACGAGCTCCAAAGAACACGCTGCCATGGAATCATTCCGCCCAGTGGCATGGCGTGCTGTCCGATATATCGATTCGTCGCTTGACTGACATAAGGGCGTAACTAGACTGAGAGATGAGCCCGGAGAAGCGTTGAGTTAAATGGGCGGCAAGGTTCATCACGAAGTTTAGTTAACAGTGTTCGAAACTCACCTTTGAGTTTTAGGAGCTAAATGGCGCATCAAGCCCGATTTTTAGGCGCCATTGAAGATTTTTTAGGGGCCAAATTGACTTTTTGCCTTCATATTTAAATAAAAGACAACTAATTTAAATAAGTTCAAGGAAACTCTACATATTTTGCTCTATTACCTGATTTTTTTGGCGATTTCAAGGGTCGGCAACGCTGTAATACATTTAAATCATGGAAATTGACAATTTGGCGATAAAAACCAGTCCTGGTTTACTTCATCGGCACAATAGACATCACTGGAATCAAGTTAAGGTGTATGAGAAACAATCGAAGCCTCATTGAATGTCGCACGCGACGGATAACGAACGAATTTCATTATAACGCCTGGATGCAACTATTCGAGCTCCACGGATGTCCGCGTTGCATACTTACCGAATTGAAGGCGCTTTGCAGACACTAATCGTCTCACCATTGGCTATACCTCAACGAGCCGTCAAAATGTCAATAGCTGAATTCAGTCTCTGAAACGGCGGGCGGCTTTCAAGTTAAACATTATCATCACATGCAACTTTGACTGGGTTCAGAAAAATAAAGGGAGCACTGGAAAAAAAACACATCGGATCTAGAGTCCACACTCTTGAAAACATTGACAAGAAAAAATACTCTTGATTCAATCTGAGAATCTCTGAGATTTTTACTTGAATCAAAACGAAATCCGCTTAAATTTAGAGGCTTGGTTCTTGATTTAAGGTAAATTCAAGCGAAAAGTCCGATTGAATCAAGAGTACTTTTTCTTGTCGATGTTTTCAAGAGTCTGGACTCTAGATCCAATGTGTTTTTTTGCCAGTGAGGATTGAGTTATTTGAGCTTTTGCACTTGAATCGTCACATAATTTCTCTCGTTAAAAACTGAAAGCCAAATACAAATCCTTAATCAGCAATTCAAGAACTTAACGTCCTTTTACAGAATTTATGTCCAATGGAAATTTTATTTCATTCTAATTCAGGACGAGCTCTCCTTGCCATACTCATTCCAATTTCTCCTCTTTTCGATACAACTTTGGAGCGCCTAATGAAGAGCACACAATTGCAAGTGCGGACCGCATAATTATCGGCACTTTGAACCGCAAGCCATGTTCGCTGCCATGGATGCTTCCGTGAACCCTCCTGCTCTCATTCCAGACATCTTCCTGGAAAACTTAGGTCCGGTAAAGGCTCATTTAACAACTCTACTCTTACTACATTGAGCTTCTGGACAGAGCACGAATAGGGATTTGGTCAATGCAACCCAAAGATTTGTTCCATGTAACGCAATGGAAAACCAACCAACAAATATTAAAACCCTACGTTCAAAGGTTTTCTTTGTTTTTCAATATAATGTCGTGGTTTAGTGAGCACTGGAAAAAAAAAAACACATTGGATCAAGAGTCCAGACTTTTGGAAACATTGACAGGAAAAAGGACTCTTGATTCAATCAGATTTAAGCTTAAATCAAAAGGAAATCCGCTCAAATTAAGAGGCTTGGTTCTTGATTTAAGCTTAAATCTGATTGAATCAAGAGTATTTTTTCTCGTCGATGTTTTTAAGAGTCTGGAATCTAGATCCAATGTGTTTTTTTTTTCCAGTATATAATGTCGTGCTTTAGTGATTGAAGAATTTCAAAGTAGAAGTATCATCGGGTTGCTGGCCCTCAGCGGTTTCATGTCATGAAAGATATGGAAAATTTTCGCCCGCATTCGAGGGAAATGTCGACCAACAACCTCGGTTCGGTGATTAACCAGCAAACCAGCGAGGTCACAATACCTGATGCCTGATGACGCCTTAATTGTCAAATTTCCTTCTTTGAATCTCGTGCGGTGTAATTGAAGAGTGGTGGTTTAAAATCTGGTAAGCGCGTTAGGTATTCCCCAAATTTTGCGTAAATTAACCTGAATACCCTCACTTAACGGACTTCTAGTCTGAAAATTTGTCGCTCTCGAAAAAGAGAGCAATTTCAACACAAAAGTTTGGTTAATCCAGGAAGTAAAACTCAAATTAACCCTAGCCCTCTGTTGACAATTTCAAAAGATAATGTCAGCCAGTTTTCTTGGAGAAATTGGATGAAAACCGAATGGTGAATACGGATAATCGCAATCAGAGGAATGCATTTTTCCAGTCTCTTAATTGTTTTCTGCGCTAAATTCATCGCAAACTGTACCAAAATGAATATCAAATTTATATTTCACTTCTTAATCGTTGTGACTAGGATATAGTCAATAGTGATACCTAAGTGAAAGAAACACTTGCATAATATTTAGCGCCCACCGAATTCTGGGTTTCAATTCTTCGATTTTCCCAAGTTGTAACGATATTTAAGCTGATGGTTTGTCCCGATGTATTTGCGGGGTTGCAGGATTCTTGAACCACACCTTCGATAGTATATCGAAAAGGTATTCAGAGGCAGCAGTGAGACGTGGTAAATCTGTTCTGCCGTCTCAAGGAAAAACGCTGTTTGAGTCTTCAGACGTTGCCAAATTTCTTTGGATAAAATACGGATCTATCGGGAACGTTGAGAATGTTTTTCTTCCAATTTTTCAGGAAATTTTGTTCGAAATTTAATCTACAGTGTCTAGCATCAGGAAAAACTGGAAAATATAAGGAATTTTGGCCGATCAGGAAAATCGGAAAAATCGCACGTTTTATCAGTAATTTTTCCTACGCGAATCTCCTCAGCGGAGAAGTCTTACTGCTTTTTGCCTACCGTGCCAGGAGTCGTCGCGCCGTCTTTGTTGAAAAGTCAGGAAAATATCAGGAATTTTCAAAATGAAAAATCAGGAATTTTTTATAAAATATCAGGAAAAATCAGGAAAATATCAGGATTTTTCAAAATTAAGAAGTACCAGACACCCTGATCTAAAGTATCTGAACATTTCAATGAAAAATATCCACAATTTTTTTCCAAAATAACTTTTGTACTGAAGAAATCTGGCAACATTCGAATGTTCATACGTGGTTTCATTTTGGCGCGGGAGTATCGCAAGGTGGACAAGCGGGGGAGGAGGGTATTAATGTGGCGTATGGTTCGGAACGGTACGAAATCAATTGTTCACAAGCCGTACGCGAAGGACTCTCTCGTTAGCGATTTTCCATGCGATTTTGCCCCCCCCCCCCCTCTTTCTGGTTTTATTTTTATTGTTTTTGTCGGCTCTACCAGCTGATTCAGGGTTGATCGCCTGAGTGCTCTTTCGCAACACTGACGTCTGTCCCTGCAAATACCTTTCACTGTACTCAGCTCGGGGAAAATTTTGAACATGCGTGAAACAAATAGTTTCGGTGCGCACTTGATCCAACAATTATCGCCCATTAACTATTCTATCGGTTTTTGCGTTATTTTTACTTGCAAAAGGAGAATAATGCCATGGATTTTAGTTGAAAAATCCTTTGAAAGGACAACGAAATCGTCAGCTTCACGGTGTTAATTTATTGTAACTGAATACTTCAGTCTCTCTCCAACTAGGTTCTGCGTAGGAAAACTGGTGTAATTTGCCTTGTCACAGTAAAATTACCATGAAAAGTCATATACTCACTAAAAACTCAGCTCACTGAGATTAACAATTATCTACTGCGCAAATACATACTAGTTTCCCTTCGTAGACAACTGTTGATGGATCGTAATTCGTAGGATCTCAAATCTTCCCCCTTCCACCTCCTGTCTACCAACGCATCGCACTTGCACTGGAACAGTGTTGAAAAAGTTACAAAGACCTCAAAGGTAATGGGTGACAATAAAATCAAAATCCTCTATGACCTGAATTAATTTTGGAACTCAGATTCTGGGAGATACTAATCTATTTCGTAGCTCTCACAAAAAACATAGAATACCAATTTTTCTTTCTTTTTTTTCAAAATTTCAAATTCTTAGCAATAATTTACTACGAAAAAACCTAATGAAAAAAATCATCCCCAGAAGAAAGATTCAATTTTTAAAACCCTAAAAACACGTTGATACGAATTCGTAAAACGATGCCAGAGGGTTAACTTGACCCATCTAAAAATAAACCAGCAATCTAGTAAAAAAAAAAAAAAAAAAAAAAAAAAAAAAAAAAAAATACCTGACTAAAGCGGATTCCTAGTTGGTTTATTTAAAAGAATGTCGAAAAGCTCTGATTGAGCTTCTTCTTAGTTCATCATGAATCATTTCACAACGTTATGCATATATCTTCGAATCCTGCATGAACATACCTGTTCAAAGGTTTTATGATTAAAAGTTGCTTATGTTTTTCTCTCTTTCACACCCCTATCCCCCATTTTGACCCCTGCGCTCTTTCTATTATGTTGAAAAAAATAAACTTTTTTCTTGACTCCCGTAACGTCTGCTTTGCACGCAGATCGGCTGAAATGAAAGTGATCAATCGTAAGTTGATTTAGTCTCGAGTGCCTCCTGTAATTTTTTTTTTTTTTTTAATCCTTTTATTTGAGATGTGTCTTTGAGCACGTCAAGTGGTCGCCGGAGAAAGAACTATCTTTTCGGAGCACAAGGTTATCTCCCCGATAACGACTGCTTGCAACACAAATCTGGAAGCTCCAACTTCTTACCTTTCCATTTTGAATGCTCAACTTACATCGCAGCAGTCATCGTGAATTCTCTCGAATGAGAATGGACGATCGACCTTCGCAAGTGCATACCTTTGTCGATTCATTGCAATATTCAAATTTTGCCGTCAGAACATTTATTTTCTATGTAAACAAGCTGTTAACTTCAATTTTTTTCTCAACGTAAGAAATTGCGCATCCATCAACCATGCTGCGTAAATATTATATAATTTGTTCACCATTTTTCGTAAAAACATTCGGAATATAAAACTTACGTTATTAGCTCTCTCCAGGGTATTCACAATTGAACGCACTTATGCTGAAATAACTGTGTGAAAATTAATAATATAAAAAGCATAACTATACCCTGTGCACGCAATTTGTACGCACATACGTCTTGTATATTTCATACATTTTCCCATAGCATAGGTTCTTTTGGCACACATAAATCCAATTTTACTGTTGTGCCCTGGTGTAACTGCAAGACTAGTTTTAACTGGTTCGAAATTATTTTACTTCGTGGCCGGATAATTTAATTTGAGTTCCCTAAAGAGAAAACCTGAAAAGATTTAATTATCATTTTCAAATCTCTCCTAATTTACAATTTAGGAAAACATGTATTTATTTAATTTTTGTAAAATTTCGAAAGATCTTCTTGTCTTTTGTTTTAATTTTAGCTGTTCGAATGGAAGCAAACTTGAGTATTTTTCTCTTTTTTCTCTGGCGTTTAAATTCTAAAGGAAATACTTTACAAACAAAAGTATTTCCTTATTGGAGGAGCCTGTCGCAAAGCAGACTGCCTCTCAGTTCACGAGTCAGTGAAAACACTTGAATTCGAAAGTGGACGATTAACAAAAATACCCCTCCGTTCGGTCGGTAAAGGAAAGTTCCACCATGCAAAACTATCACGAGGCCCCAGCTACGCAACGGTGGGGCCACTATAAGGGTGCGATTCATACGATGATAGTTTTCAAACGCGGGAAAGTTGATCTTTCGTTCTTATCACCATTAAATTAATTCTTTTACTTACGAGGCGCAAGCTATACGTTCGAAATAACGGAGAAGAGGATTTCACTGTATTATTTTGCTTATCAGTGTCATACACTGAATAAAAGTATGATTTGAGGCACAGTGATATGAGTGTGGTAATCACGAACAAACTATGGTAGAAAATTTTGTAACTCTAAGCAAATCCACCAAAAGTAAGGTAATTGCTTCATTTTTTCACTCAAGCACGAAGAGTAGAGCTATGCAAAGGTATTTATTAAAACTACGTTTTTGAATGCCTCAAAACTTCAGCTAGTCATAGCTCCGGTTTTTTATGTCATTTCAATGCATTTTTCACCCAGAAATGCGGTGATGTGGAGCACTCTTTCACGCTCTAATAGGAAAATCTCAATTTCAAAATTCGATTGACTGCACTGAGAAATAAAAGTATGGTTTGAGTGCGACAGTGACATGAGTATGGTAATTACCATCAGACTTTATGGTAGCAAAACCGTAACTCTCATTATATTCACTAAGAGTATGTTAAATTCCAACAGATGTCTGGCCATCTTTACCCTACAGTAGCAATATGTCAAAAATCAAGTAGACTCATGATAGAATGGTATGGTTTCGGGATTTGACCATATTTCTGGTAAAATTTCCTACGGGTTTTCTCATTGTGGGGTACGTTTTCCTGCGAGTGGTTTCGGTCGAATTTTGGAAACATTGATTCATTGCCATTAAAATTGGACTTCATTTTGCTATTAGGAACTACAATTTCTAGCTCATGCATGAAGACACGTTTGTGCATAGGGAAAATAATGCTACATATGTCCTTTCCAAACCGAACCAGAAATTGTAGATCATTTTGCAAAATATAGTCCAATAATTATTCGTACCTCAAAAGCGCAAGGAAGATATTGAATGATTGTCGACAGTTATTCGGAGGGGAAAATTTGACCTGCGGAGGTCGTGGAAAGGGAGTTAGAGGGCATGACGTCACAAAGGGACTCCAAGGGTGGGGTGGGGGTGGGGGAGTTGACACGAGTCGTGAGACTTAAAAATAGTCGCCCAACTTAGGAACTGGGAGCTCCCAAGTCAAGAAACTGCGTTGCATTTTGCACTTTTAGTCCAATGTTGCCAACTGCACCTTCACCCACGCGTCGAGGGAGTGAAGATTTCGACGTGCATGCCGCCGCACGAAGGAAACTACGTCCAGGAACTAACACTCCAATCGGTATTGACTCTCCACGAAATTCTGTGACGTTCCCCTTTCTAAAAATGAAATTTTTCGGGGACTATGGTTCTTTATTTCATAATTTTTTAGACGGAGGTACTCTACTTCATCTCAGGATTGTAAAGTTACTTCACAAAAAATGTCAATTTAGAAATTGATTTTCTTCTGTTAAGTTATGGGTGTGCAATCCTTGTCCAAAATTCTCAAAAGATTAATTTTTGCGAGTGATCACATTAAAAATAAGTGAATTTTTAAGTAGAAAAGCCTTGTGGTTTTCTGGTAAAAATTTAATCGACTTCTGGACTACACGCTAAGCAGAAATAAGGACCCAAGCCACGTCAGCTATTGTCAAATTTACTCGAGCTATTTAATTTTTTGCATGAAATCAGTCGTGCGGATCTATGTGCAGACAGTCAATTTTTTCCATTGTACGCAGCAAATCCCGTAAAATTTTCAAAGGAATCTGCACAAACGTTCTTTCGCACAAAATGAAATTGCCTGATTAAATTTGGCAATAGCTGATGTGGCTCGACTTATTTCTGTTCAACGCGGTCCAAGCGAAAGTTTTTCTCCGTTGGGATGAGATTACATCCTTTCGTGTAGGAAACTACGATTTCAGGTCCACTGGAAAAAAAAACACATTGGAAAAATTTCCTTAACTTTTTTCAAAAACTTAAACCACGTTTTTCTTGAATCTACACACATATTGTCCCGGAACTTCAGAACTCATATCTCCCTCAATTTGTGAGCTCTAAGGGTCAAACTTATCAAGATTCTCTACTAATGAGACAAACGGAGCCAACACGATATGAAAATAGAGCAGAGAAAAGAACACGCGTTGACGACGGCGCAGAGATACAACTATTCGTGCTTGATGGATATCCGTGTTGCGTCTGCAAAATTGAAGGCGTGATAGTGCGAGGCGTGAACTCGCAATCCTCCGATCTGAGCTCGCTTTCATTTGCAAGAAAGTTTAAAAAGAAAGGCCGGGTTTCATACTATCTTCGGCTGTGTTGCTAACATAGCCCTTGAGGGTACACTGGAAAAAACACATTGGATCTAGAGTCCAGACTCTCGAAAATATCGATAAGAAAAAAATCTATCACTAAGTACCCGTTCCCCCAGATCTCTAAACACTGGGGAAAAAAAACACATTAGATCTAGAGTCCAGACTCTTGAAAACATTGACAAGGAAAAATGACTCTTGATTCAATTAGATTTAAGCTTATAAATCAAAAGGAAATCCGCTAAAATTACGAGGCTTGGTTCTTGATTTAAGCTTAAATCTGATTGAATCAAGAGTATTTTATCTTGTCGATGTTTTCAAGAGTATGGACTCTAGATCCAATGTGTTTTTTTCCAGTGTCTCGCGAAAATCCTTGTCACCTCCGTTGCTTTTATTCGTGGTAATAATGAATGAGGGCATGTGACATGGATATAGAATTATGTTTCGATGGTTTAAATTGATAGTTATCAGTAAAAGGGTCGTAACTGACTAATTTTATTTTGTTGAAAATTTGAAAAGACCGAAAATTCGAAAACAAGAAAAAGGACTTTTGATTCAATGAGACTTAAACTTAAATCAAAAGGAAATCCGCTCAAATTACGAGGCTTGGTTCTTGATTTAAGCTTAAATCTGATTGAATCAAGAGTATTTTATCTTGTCGATGTTTTCAAGAGTCTGGACTCTAGATCCAAAGTGTTTTTTTTTCCAGTGGGTCTCTTACAAAGTATGAATTCTGTCGCGAAGTTTGGCAACTGTTTTTTGCACACTTTCCCACGAGGCGCGAGCTTTTCCTCCAGCTTTGAGTGGGACGTAGCACTCCCCGCTCCTTCGCCTCCCTTGACAACCTGCATCCTCGCGCAGGGGTGACTTCTCCATCGTTGCCAAATTTCTGTTTAAATCATGGAAACTTTCATTAGTGCCTAGAGGAAAGCATTTTCCCTTTGCTTCAAAATTGATAACCCTGGACTTTCTGCAGCCCACTCGCCCACGAGCTCCCTGTCCGTAAATCTGAAGCCACGTGATCGGAGTCCGAACAAATCCCCGTCAGAACGGGGTGTCACAATTCCCGTGTTCGAATAGCTGTAATCAAAACACAGACTAATACCCATCAAAGCGTGATATTAATGATGGCTCAGCGATATCCGTCACTGCGCAGTTAACTTCAGGGGAGACGAACGTTTCCCCGGTGAAATCTTCTGGTTTACGAGCGATGGACCAAGACTACTACAAATGTGTATCTCGGGGATTTCTGTCGGAGAGAAACGGTCGATTTCAATAAAAACCCCTTGAAATTTGTGAAATTCACAGAGTTTTTTCCTTGTCAGAGTTTGCAGAGTGTCTAGCATCAGGAAAAACCGGAGAAACCGGAAAATATCAGGAATTTTGGCCGATCAGGAAAATATCAGAAAAATCGGAAAAATCGGACGTTTTATATCAGGAATTTTTCTTACGTGAATCTCCTCAGCGGAGAAAGTCTTACTGCGTTTTGCCTACCGTGCCAGGAGTCGTGAAAAATCAGGAAAATATCAGGATATTTCAAAATGAAAATATCAGGAATTTTCAAAATGAAAAAAAATCAGAAATTTTTTATAAAATATCAGGAAGAATCAGGAAAATATAAGAATTTTTCAAAATTAAAAAAAAAGTAGACAACTTGGTTTGTCTTCTTAAATAACAACTTAATTGACACGAAACGATAATACAAACTAAACAACTTGAAATGGGTGAAGGCCGGGGAAAAAAGTAAAAACTGGGACGTTTGCAACTATTGGAAGCGCATTTTGAACCGGAAATAAAAAAGAAAAATTGAACAGAATCTCAAATTTACTGAGCCTCGCCACTTAGTCCCATTTTAAGTAGTTTATTTTGTATTTGTCCACTTGTCTAGTGGCTCGTACTTGGTACAGCTTTTTTTTTGAATTATAAATCAATTTAATTTTTATATGAATGAATGAGTTCAATATCTTTCGACGTTACGAGACAGTGGACTAATGTTTGTATGTTTGTTGCCTGTTACAGCCCAGATTGAAATAATCCCGTGTAAGGTGTGCGGCGACAAAAGCAGCGGAGTTCACTATGGAGTGATCACTTGCGAAGGCTGCAAGGGTTTTTTTCGGCGGAGCCAAAGCTCCCTCGTCAACTACCAATGTCCGCGCAACAAGAACTGCGTCGTCGATAGAGTCAATCGCAACCGATGTCAGTACTGTCGCCTTCAGAAATGTCTTCGGCTGGGCATGTCCCGAGATGGTGAGTCCCCACATTCCTCTTATTATTATTATTAGAGTACCTATATTGAGAGAGTATGGCCACTGAGGTTACCACCTCTGATTGGCTCAGCCATCTTAGGCTAAATGGAGCCCCTAGGACCCAAAAATGGCGGACGCCATAAATTAATGTAATGCAAAATGACTCAAAATGTAGTTTTCTTTGCTTATCGTGACGAGAAATTTACTCAACTGCACTATTGCGACTTCTTTACATATTTTTAAGGCTAATCGTGTGCAATTTTTGAGAAAAATTATCTTAGATGTAGTAAGGTTGGCAGCAAGTGCGGTCGGTGATAACCGTCAAAAGTTGGCAATGACCCCCCTCCCATCCACAAAAACCAAAACAAAGCACCGCCATTTTTGGGTCCTAAGCCTCTCCATGGGGCCCAGTGGCCATACTCTCTCAATATAGGTACTCTAATTATTATCATTATGGCCTGGTTACACGCTCAAATTTCCGTCAAATTCCGATCAAAATGATGACCAAGATGGCGGTCGAGGGTTATCTAGATTGATGAGTGTTAATTGAAACAGCGTGTTGATTGAAATAAGCATGAAATAAGCACGTATTGTGGAAATCAGATGAAGGATGAGCCCCGCAGTTCCATCATCTACCATCAAATTTTTGCAGGCCGCAGAAATTTGATGGTAGATGGTACGCACCAGTCACCATTTGATCGGAAACTGATGGAAATTTGAGCGTGTAACCAGCACATTAGGCACTCCTTACGGTGATTCTGTGTGGTCTAGGGACGAG
This sequence comes from Bemisia tabaci, assembly GCF_918797505.1. Lineage (NCBI taxonomy): Eukaryota > Metazoa > Arthropoda > Insecta > Hemiptera > Aleyrodidae > Bemisia > Bemisia tabaci. The sequence continues at coordinate 12,561,586 of NC_092802.1, read as the reverse complement.
ATTCCTCACCAGGTAGCGCTGCCTCTCGCTCCATGAGTTATCACAAGTTCCATGAAGAGTCCCTTAATACTGAGAGTTAAGACAATGTGAATCCATTTCTGATTGGTTACCGTATTTTAGGCCTCCACAATGTCACAAACGGGGATGAAGATTACATTTTCACCAATTGCAAGTATAATCTGGAATGGACCGAGGAATGAACGGTTCGATAAGGCACAAGCGGAATGAGAGAAGGAACGGAGAAAGGAATTTGAGAATGAGCCGATCAAAGATTACGAAAATCGTTCAATTAGTGTAATCTTTATTCCCGTTTGTGACTCCATGAGAAGGTGTTGTCTTAAATCTCAGTAGGTTGACTTTGATTAGTTCTCATAATTTCAAAACTTGATGAATCTTTAAGTTTTTGCAATCAATCTTCAGCAAATCTTTTCTAATTTGTGAATAAAACCAAAATTCGTTTTAATCTTAAAAATAAATGTTAAAATAACTGGTTTTAATGAAAAAATTCATGATGCACCAGTGAATGACACCTATGCACCAGTGATTGACATCCAACTGCCCCAGTTCATGGCACCCCCTGAAGATTTTTACTTTCACTCGAAAAAGGACCCTAAGTCATGGAACCCAGATTGTTTTTTTCCATTGAAATTTTACAGTTAGGCAATGAATTCGGTCGTGAAATTCAAAACAAAACAGGTTGTTTTAAATGTATCTTAAAACTCTTTCTTCACCTGAGTTTGTACGTTCTGCATGAATTAACTTTCCCTCAGAATGGATTTTTTTAGGAGGTAGGACATTTTAAATTGAAGAAAATTGAATTTGTTTAAAACTTTTTAATGTATCAAAAATAAGAAACAGCAAAAAAATTAAATGAAATGCACAGTGGAACAGAATAAACTCTTTGAATACAAAAATCCTGAAGTAAACCATGAGTAATTCATTACTTTCAACAATCTCATATCAAAAGGAACATTGAAACTTCTTAAAATAAACCAACTAAGTAAACATATTTATCAAGAATTTTCTATAATATTGCAGTTTTACTACCTACTTAGCTTTTAAAAATATACTTGCAATCAGTCTCAGGTGCATTATTTAGTTATAACCTTTCTTAAATGTAATGACTGGAACATATAGAACCAAAATAATAAGTGTATTTGGCAAAATTACTTTTTAACAGAACTCAGTAAGTAAGTTATGAGAGACCATTATGGTAACTTAAATATCACAAAAAAACCAAAAAAAAGTTAGACCTACTTAGGAAAAAATTAAACGCGATATTTCCTCATTTCTGGAACGCAACTAACACCTCTGCTGTTGCGAATAGTTGGGGGTTCAATAACTTCTTTAATGTCTGTTAGATCATAATGAAACGTATCCTCTTTCTCGGGCCATCGCCATCCATCTGGACCAGCCATGGTCATAGCACTGACCTTCGCTCCAGTTTGAGTTGTTTCCAAAATAACGCCCGGAAAATATTCACCTTCATAAACAAATATGACATATACATTTTTCTTCAAGTCACTAAGCGCTAATGTTTCAACAGCTTCTGGAACAGTTGAAGGAGAATCAGGTGAATCTATGGTGTCCGAATTTTCATCGCTAGAACTTGATTCGATAAATAATTGACGACGTGGTTTTGATTTCGGTTTCTTTTTTGGTACAGCCTTTTCGGCTTCTTTTTCCTTCTGTTTCATTTCTTTTTCTCTCTTTTTTGCTTCTCTGATTGCTTTTCTTTCTTCTTTAGCTTTTTCTTCATCTTCTTTTTTTTGTTTCTTATTTTGCCAGTACTTTTTCCAAGGGGTCGATGTTATTGCTGATGGCATGAATTCACTGCTTCTATTTTTCTTTTGGTTTTTTTTCTTTACCGTTTCAGGCCAAAAAAGAGCCTTCTTGAACGGAGAAGGAATATTTTTATGAAAATGATTGACCTTGTTTGTTGAATTTTGTTCAAAATTGTTGGCGTTCTCATTTTCTTTTCCACGGCTTTTCTCTGATACTTCTATAATAGCTTCGTGCATCTTTGACAAATCATTGTCAGCTGTTTTATTTGTGCTTGGCTTGTTCAAGTCATTCATTGGCTCATTGCTTGTGCTTGGCTTAAACAAGTCAATACTGGGCTCATTGCTTGTGCTTGGATCGGACAAATTGCTGATGGGTAAAATGCTCGTGCTTGACTCGGCCAAATCATTTTTGGACATACTACCTTCATTGTTTGGTTTTGATAAGTCAATCTGCTGCTCATTGATCTCGACGTCAACTGACCGAACTTTGTCTGGTGCTGTTATTAAAGTCATCAGATCTTCCTCTAAGGTTCCCTCCATCAATTCGTTGAGAAGAGATAAATCCTCAGCATCTGGAACCTTGGAAGTTGAAGTGTTTACTGAATTTATTGAAGTAGGTGAATCGAAAGGATTCATATCAGTTGGAAAAGAATTTAAGTTCATTTCGATTGGCAAAACGCTGATATCCAAATCTGATGAAACATTGGATGAGTGGTTAGAACTTGCTCTTGTAATGGAAGCTTTATTCGCTTTTGACTTTGCTTTTGCCTCTGCTTTCAATTTTGCCTTCGACCTTGCTTCTTCACGTTTCTCATCCAAACTCTTTTGAGCCGTCATCAGTTGATCCAACTTCTTGTTGAAACTTGACCAAAGCTGAAATAAATTAATGTCCTCTGGGGGCAAAGATAACTTTTCAGTCATTGCCTCCAAATTCTTTCGGAACTCTTTGACTTTAAGGTCACCAATTGCAGATTCGATTGAGCTGATTGTTATTTTTACATTTCGCAGAGCATAGGGTTCTGAGCTTGTTTCCGATTCAGGGATCCCCCGCATTTTGGAAAAGTCAACTGCATTAACGTTCCATGGTACAAGACCACATTTGGCAAACCCATTTTGTAATATTTCTGGATACATAACTTCCTCTATAACTCGTTCAAGGAGCGGACAGAAATTATCTTTTTTTAATTCTTTGCCGCTATTTTCGAGACGCCATTCAATTACTGATTCCTTCCCGACATCTTTCAAAGCATGAAATACCGCCACATCCATTGGCTGCGTAAGGTGGGTCGAATTAGGGTGCAGGGCAATCAGTTCAATTCCATTTTCTGTACACAATTCAGAGGCATATAGAGAGAGATGGGAAGCGTGGCCGTCCAAGAAGAATAACACAGGGCGCTTTATCTTATTAGTCTCAAGCCAAGGGACAACTGAGTTAGCTATGTACTCATAGAAAACTGGACAAGTCATCCAGCCTGTTTCTGAACGACCTATCACCCAATCATCTGGCACTGAATTGGCGATGGAATCAGGTACCCTCTGATATTGAAAAACAACCAGTGGAGGTAGCAGCGCACCAGAAGCATTTCCTCCCATCATCACTGTTAGGTTCTCTTTTTCATCTCCATTCACTACAGAATACACATTTTTATCACCTTTTTTGGCTAGAACACACCCTGGCTTGGGACTCAAAAATAGCGCAAACTCATCTGCGTTGAAGACTCTAGTTGGATCTTTTAGGATGTTAAATAGATCTTTCCTTTTCAAATACGTCTCAACTTTGACGCTCCACTGAATTAGATCTTCTTTCGTGACATTTGCACGAGATCTTGTGAGATTTTGTGAAGTCCTCTCCGCTAATATTGGATGACGTTTAAGAAAAGAGGCATACCATTTTCTGCCTGGACGGTCATTTTTGAACGGGACATTAATTTTACCATACCTCACCAAACGCGCGACACTATCCAGAAGCTGTGTTTTCGTTGCTGGAAATCCCATCGCAGATAAATGCAAGGCCCACTGCACTAGCGTCTCCTCATTTGTTCTTCCCAACACTGCTTCTGGGCCGACCTTTCTATCCTCTGCGGAGCCGGAATCTTTCAGTTTTCTCTGTAGAGTCGACCGCGGTACTTTAAACTTCTTTGCAGCTGCTTTGCAGCTCATGCGTATTCCATCTGCAGCTCCTCTAACACTATCCATTGCATCCTGCATGTCAGACGCTTTATACATGAACTTTGGCCTCTTGACAACTTTCCGTACTTTCGCCTTAGCCTTAGATTTCTTCTTGGCTTTGACCATGACTGCAATCTACAAAGAGGAAATTTAGCAATCAATTCAGTTGGCGAGTTTAAATCGTTAAAAGAATATTTAAATTTAAAATCCTGGTGAAGTAATGTGTATTTTAGTTAAAAATGCGGTTATCCCAAATTTAAGTTGAGGTGTATCGGAGTTAATTCAACATTGAGATGACTCTGTTTGTTTCATAATTCAAGTATTTTTGTATTTTAAGTCAAAAATGTAAAAAACACAGGCAAATATTCATCAATAGTCCGAAACTTTTGAAAAGGAAAAGTTTGTAACAAGGGTGCCATTCATCGGCTCGCTCAAAAAACTCCATGGAACCACTAATGGGCACCCATGCCATTGACTGGAATTAGCTGCAAATGATTGTACCACTTCGGGGCACCCCTGTTTTTAATGCTGAAAATCAATTTTAGCTCATTAAATTAGTAGAATTAGATTCAAAATATCACTAATACTGGTTCAAAAAGTTTTCAGCACAACAGGTTCAATGGAAAAAAATAAGAAAAATGATTTAGAGCTTGAGTTAGCTTACCTGAAACTTAAGGAAACCACACTTTTTCTCAGCACCTGACTTCCTTAGGATTGTTTATTTTTCTTCTTCTTCCTCCTCCTTGCTGGAACTGTCAGCTGTTGTTGTTTTGAACTGCTATCTGGTGGATATTTTTGAAACAATTTTTTCTTTGCCACAAAGGTAACCCATGGCTTATTAATTACATATTTTCGCTGAGGGTGCCATTAACTGGTGCAGTGCCCAAAACTGGCACACTTACCTTATAAAGGGACTCCAGCTCCATGATAATCCTTTAAATTAGTCACTACCCGTTCAAATCTGACATTCCCAAAAAATCGGAACTTTCCCAGTGAGCGGTTACGCAAAGCTCATGCTTCTATTTCGCTTTTAACTTTCGAAGTATAGGTCAGACAAGATACTACGCGTAAAATACGCTGTTAGACGCGTAGCCAGTAACCGATTCCTCGGAGCCTTTTATCTTGAGCGCAGCGGAGGGTCAGAAATATGGGTCATCGAGATACCTTCTATATGATGGGGAGAGTGATTCGATTAAACAAAAGGCTGCCCGCCCGCCGCGCCGCGCGGCGAATCAAGGATCAGGATCGGGCGCTGATAGCTGCGGCACGTTTGCTTGCAGGGACTTCAATTTCCGCGTTTCAGCGCGCGGTGCACACCCACAACTCGCTTTCCTCCCGCGTTGCCAAGTCTCTGCCACAGTGCAACCGGCCCTCATTAAAACCCATGAATATCCCCTCCTTTCCGCAAAATTGTAATGGAGATGTTGCATGTGTGAGGAATTTGCGATTTGACTATAGTTTCATAAGTAAAAGTTCGCGCAAAACACGATGGTGCCACTGATTTTCTCTGAAATCAACTCCCAAGCTCAAAAAAAGCTCTCAAGTTGAGGCCCAAATAGAGGGGATATCCCACGCTATCCTCAGAGTCCACCTCTACATCAAGACAAAGTCTCCATGCAAAGATAGGGAGCAAATACATTGACAGGGCTGCCACTTTATTTGGGGACTCCACAACTGAAAACACGGCAACACTGCTAATGTACTTGCTCCCTATCTTTGCATGGAGAGTTTGTCTTGGTGTAGAGGTGGACTCTCAGGATAGCGTGGGATATCCCCTCCATTTTGGCTTCAACTTGAGAGCTTTGTTTAAGCTTGGGAGATGATTTCAGAGAAAACCAGTGGGACCATCGTGTTTTTCGCGAACTTTTACGTAAGAATCAACAGTCAAATCGCAAATTCCTCACACATGCAACATCTCCATTCAGGCGAACTATGCTGGAAAAAATAATGTGGCAAATTTTACAGATAATTCTATCATCAGTCCGTTTGATTTTCGATAGAGTGATATTGTAAGGTAAAGATAACCAGACATGTGGTACCATTTGCCATCATATTGTTAAATGCGTTGCGGTAATGCGAGACCAAGATTAGGTCAAATGATATCACATGTCTGGCTATCTTTACCTTACAATATCACCCTAATCAAAAATCAAACGGACTGATGATAGAATTTTTCTGTAAAATTTGCCACATTCTTTTTCAGCGTAGCTCACCCGGATTACATTTTGCAAAAAGGAAATAGCATTCCAATGTTGCTGGGATTGTGCAACTTACATTCTTCGCAGTTATAAGTCTGGAATCATGCAACACATTTTTGCATGGGTAATTTTCGCCTTGAATGCATAGTTTATTGGTAGTGAAGATAAAATTTACTCAGATGACCGGTCTATATGTGCAAGGTAAATAAAATTGTACAATCTAGAGATATTGGAATGATCGTGGTTCCTTTTTTGCAAAAGCAATCCACCTGATCCCTAACCTCTTTCCACCCGAAAAAATTCTCTCGACTCTAATTTTTCGAAGCTGCATGGAGGCTTGGCACTGCGCCTAATGTCTGAGCAGATTCTTCCGAGCCTGGAAAAAAGGCCTCGGAAAAAGGTTTCTTTCCGGGCGCCGACGGGTTTTCGCGCTTAATCCAGCAACGTCTGGATCGCGGCGCTGTTCCTAAGTTGATAAAACGCTGCCGGATCTCATCGAAAAATCCCCGCAATAAACGAGTGTCGCGTAAACAAATGAGAGAGCTGGCAACATGGGGCGAAGTCCCGGAAGTGAAGGGCGAGCAGATAGAGCGAGCGAAGCGGCCGCCGCAATCGCACAGGGCACATCGGTAAAGGTCTACGGCCCCTTATCAAAGGGAGTAACCTCCCCCGCATTCCCCCCCACAACCCCGCCCCCTCCTGACGCCCTCTGTCCCGTATCGCGAAGAGAACGTCTCAGAATTTTTTCCTCCCTTTTCGACGCCACAGGTGAGAGCTTTCCGTTGCGGTGCTAGGATTTCGTCTTCCATCGGACTATTTTTCCGTCCATAAATTTCGAAGATTTTTTCCTTTTTACATGGGGGGGGGGGGAGTGGGAGTGGAAAGATTAAAAATTGCAAAATTGTAATTTTGGTGGGTGGACTATCTCTCCGTCTTTGATTTTTCATTTTTTATTTTAGGAGGTGTAGGAGGGGGGTTAAATATTAAAAATCTCAAAATTTTAACCGTGGAATGAGTGCGCGGCAGCGTATTTTTAAATAATTTTTATTTCATTTTCAACTTTCAGAAGTCTCGAAATCACAGTCTGTTAATTGCAAGTTAAAAGTGTAGAATGGCGGGGGCAATGACCATTGGGCGTCGCAGAGCGCGAGGCTGCGTTATAAAAGCGGCTCTATGTATGTGTATGTAAAAGCGTAGAATTGCATACATATTATGCACTATAACAGAAACAGCAAAATGTGGCCTTTTATTTACAAATGATAGTAAATAGAAAGTCAACCTGCCGTTCCCCGGTCCACCTCAGTTTATAATTTTCGCAATTTTATTGGTGAAAATGTAATTTTTATGCCCGTTTGTGACGCTGAGGAGGCCCAAAATACGGGAACCAATCAGCGATGGAATAGTATACTGTCTTTACTCTCAGTATAAAGCGACTCCTCGTTGACCCATGTACGACGGGGCAAAGCTTCCCAGACTGACCGATACCGATAAACACACCCGGCTATTTATAATTCCGGCGGATTGAAAAGTTCGCTACGGGCGGAGAGCTCAACTTTTCTCATTTATTAAAAGCTCGCGCTAGGACCGTTCCGCGTTCCGCCCCTGTCGGCGTCCCCCTCCTCGCCCCCCTCCCCCGCCGCCGCGTCACAGGAATCCGGTTCGAAATTTTTAATTAATTTATCTCCTTTTTTTCATTAGCGCCTCCCGCTCTTCACTTTCTGATCGACTAGATTTTGCGAGGCGCCGACGAGGTGCTAGCCCTTGATTTACGGACGGTATCTCCCTCGTAAATTGGACAGCCTTAAGGAAAAACCCTCGTTTCTGCAGTTGGGTTTTTGTGGCTTGTCGTCGACGCACGTTTGCCTGATAGTGCTGAAGAATCAGCTCTTTTCTCAATTTCAACCCATGTAATTTATCAAAATTTTATCGCAAAGTCTGGCAACCTAGCGTCGACGACGTCCTCCCGTTTGTGGTGAAGTGCCTAAGTAGGGAAAGCACGGATACGTCGGTAATTTTGAGGTTAGATCTTGGAGCGTCTCGTGCCCAAAAGAGTAGTCAACCTATGAATTGAAATCATACAGGATGATTCATTATTACAATGGTTATGATCCGTCGTTTGTGAAGCGTATTTAAAATAAAAAAAAATTATTATGACTTTCAAAAATTACTTTCGAGCTCTTTTCCTAGAAATTCAGAATACTCGAGTACTCAAACAAATAACAGTTCACAACTCACAATTACCTACCTCTCGAAATTACAAAAAGTCAGATAAAGACCATAGGCTTTATACACTCACGAAATAATGAACAGGATCACGCGAAATAATCCATTCATATTTCAAAGAGAGCCCCAGAAATGCCGCGAAACTCACATTCAAAAGCCCACTCCGAAAAAGTAGTTAGCATTCTCCCACTCAACATCACCCAAATTAACCCGTGATTAGGTTGAGCTCGTTACAGTGTTGTCGTCCGACACGCACAGTCCATCCTCGTGGCATTAAGTCTTTCCAAAGAAAGTCGCCGTATGAACATGAAATCGTTGCTAGATCTCTGCCGATAAAATATGAAACAAGTATACCTTGAATCAAAAAGGGTAGGTACTTTTTGCTGTAACCAAGATAATGGCATTCATGAATAGTACATTTTGAGCGGCATTTAAAGGTATTTTGGCCTCTTCTCCACCAATTTTTTTTTAAAAAAAAAAAAAAAAAAAAAAAAAAAAAAAAAAAAAAAAAAAAAAAAAAAAAAAACAAGGAAAACGCCGGGAAAACAATTTGAAAAATTCCTGGTTTTTTAGGAGATATTTCGCTGTGGTGTGGATATTTCGCAAAGGTGTGAAAATACATGCGCATTTTGCACGTTTTTTTTCAAAGTTTTCCCCCCTGACTCAGATTTGTCACGTAACGCTGTGCTTGACCCCCACTCTCCCCCTTGAAACGCACCGCAACGCTGCCTTAAATGCGTCCTCCCCCACTAAATGCGTTACGGATTACTTGAACGGCCCCGAACACCAAAAATGAAGATATCTGAAGTTCCAAGGCAAGATATCCATACGGTCTCAGTGCGGTTACGCGAGGACGAGAATTGGATCAGTGAGAACGAGAACACATCAATTCGGTGACTCAAAAATGCTCAATTCCCACTAAAGACAGTTTATTTACACAAAGGTCATTGAGGTTAGAGTATATGTTCCAACTTGTTGTATATGTTCCAACATTTAGGGGTAGTTTTTTAGGATTGGGCCGGGGTGGCTACCACCACCTAGAATTCAATTATCGTCCGTAGGAGTTAAAGGGTTCAAAAGTGAATTTGTGGCATTTCGATCACGCTTCATCAGGAATATCAATGCAAAATATTCACAAGCTGCGGGGAAAAGCGTGTTTTTCCGATCGGAGCGTGGCAGCGTTCAAATTTCCGTACGGCGTTTTTCCTCAGGGCGGGAGTATTATCGCGACGGTCTGACAGCGCCACCCCGCGGAGCCCTCGCGGGAGGGGTGGGTGTTCCGTGCCGGCCGTAAAACCCCGGGGTCGTCGACCCGGGCCCGAACCCGGGTCTCGAATGTCATGTCGGAAGAGCATTTTAAAAGTCCCGCTCGCCGCGCGCCCGCGGAACTTGCCCTTTCGCGGCCGAGCTTTCGGCAGGAAGCGGAATTTGTAGCTCATTACGGGTCATTATATTCCTGCCGGCGAATCGATTGTCGAATCGATATCGAATGACCCTGATCGATAACTCCCTATCTTAGCGATGTATTCTATCGATCAAGGTCATTCGATATCTATTCCTGCCGGCGAATCGATTCTCGAATCGACATCGAATGACCCGATCGATAACTCCCTATCTTAGCCATGTATTCTATCGATCAAGGTCATTCGATATCTATTCCTGCCGGCGAATCGATTGTCGAATCGATATCGAATAATCCTGATCGATAAATCCCTATCTTAGCGATGTATTCTATCGATCAAGGTCATTCGATATCTATTCCTGCCGGCGAATCGATTCTCGAATCGACATCGAATGACCCCGATCGATAACTCCCTATCTTAGCCATGTATTCTATCGATCAAGGTCATTCGATATCTATTCCTGCCGGCGAATCGATTCTCGAATCGATATCGAATGACCCTGATCGATAACTCCCTATCTTAGCCATGTATTCTATCGATCAAGGTCATTCGATATCTATTCCTGCCGGCGAATCGATTCTCGAATCGACATCGAATGACCCCGATCGATAACTCCCTATCTTAGCCATGTATTCTATCGATCAAGGTCATTCGATATCTATTCCTGCCGGCGAATCGATTGTCGAATCGATATCGAATAATCCTGATCGATAAATCCCTATCTTAGCGATGTATTCTATCGATCAAGGTCGTTTGATATTGATTCAAGTATCGACCCGCAGGCGCCATCTTCTGGTAATTTTTTTCGGGCTTTCGCTACTCTGACGTAAAGACGTGTCCCTATGGATCGTATATCATACAGGTGAGATTGTATCGATTTCGATTGGTTCAACGTGTAAACGTAGCCTCGAAAGTCAATTTTAGAGATCTGAGGGAACGGGTATTTAGTGATGGATTTTTTTATTCTTTTGATCACTGGAAAAAAACACATTGGATCCAGAGTCCAGACTCTTAAAAACATCGACAAGAAAAAATACTCTTGATTCGATCGGATTTAAGCTTAAATCAAGAACCAAACCTCTTAATTTGAGCGGATTTCCTTTTGATTTAAGCTTAAATCTGATTGAATCAAGAGTATTTTTTCTTGTCAATGTTTTCAAGAGTCTGGACTCTAGATCCAATGTGTTTTTTTTATCTTTCCAGTGTTTAGAGATCTGGGGGAACGGGTATTTAGTGATGGATTTTTTATTTTTTTGATGGCCAAATGGCAATGAAAAGTCAAATTGCCAGGAATTTTCTCGTTTTTAGCTTTTCCTACTTGAATCCTAGTGTTATAGTCAACAAGATTTTATATGCCAAATGGACATCCTTTGTGGGCATGAATGCTCGCAGGCAGGCAGGCGTGGCTGTTGAGACAACCAAAACGCCTGCAATTTTGTGTGTATGCAACGCGGACATCCTTTGAGTTCGAATAGTTGCGTCTGGGCGATGGCATGAGTAGATTGAGAGATGCCTGGTGTCTTAAGTAAAATCGTACCCTTTTCTGCCAATTTTTGCGTCCCTAACGTAAGAACGTAACTACATTTCATTGTTACCGAATTTCCTCGCGGAAAATGCTTCGTTACCTGGAGAATCTTGGGACTCCTACGAAAAGTAGAAAAATTGTCAATGAAATTTGCGCAGGTTTATTTTGTAAAGGCTTTAATAATTTGAGTCAGTTTTACAACCTTGGAATGTGGTTACACTCCCTCGTCCGGAAAACGACGTATTGTACATAGGTCGTCCGAAAACTTCCAATGTAGACATGTCCGGTTTTAGCGCTATCAGAAGCCAGCGAAACAGAAATGGAAAAATACACTCTTTTAAAAATGAAAAATAGTATCCAGGACCTAATAATGCTATTTTTGATGGCACTTGGCAACATCGGCGCGGAAACCCGAATTTCCCCGCGGCACGGGGTTGAACTCCGCTCGCCATGGAAATTGCCTACCCTTTCGGGCGCACCCGTTCTTCCTTATCAATTATATTCCATCGGTAATCAGCGTAATTACTTTCGCAATTCCCGCACTCCGGTTGGTAGCGCTCCGCTGAGTTTCGCCTACCCGTGACTTTTTGCCGTTCCCCACGAACATTGCTCAATTTTGCGTGTAAAAGTTCGCCCTGGCGAAAAATTTGCAACCGTGCAGCGTCCGTGCCCTGTGCGAATTTTCACCCCTGACGAGTTCACCATTGTTGCCCCCGGCTTTTGTGTACCTTACTTTTCCTCCCTCTTTTTGTTCACAGAGTTGGAATAATGGATCGCGAATGATTATAGAAACTTCTTTAATTACCTCCCGTTTCTAATTCGTTAATGTTTCGAACTTGATAATAGTCCTAAAAATGAAGTCTCGTGGAGGAATAAAATTTCGAAGTTTCTTTTCCCCCCTTAAAACATGATGTGACCTGGTTCGTCTCTGATGATGTTGGTCCAAACAGACCGCGTTAAGCGGAAAGGAATCAAACCGCATCAGCTTTCGCTAAATTTAATTGGGAAATTTATTTTTTTACATGATGACGGTTGTGAGGATTTTTGTGCAATTTTCAGTGAATTTTCTGCATAGTACGAAGCAAATTCCTTAACATTTTCAAAGAAATCCACACAAACGTTCTCTTGTACAAAATTAAATTGCCCAATTAAATTTGGCAATAGCTGATGTGGCTTGGTTCCTCTCTGTTAAACGCGATCCAAATGTAGTTAATTTAGTAGTAGCAACAATAAAAACACACTAAAATACAAAAAACAAATGGGTATACAAGGCTAGAAGATACATAAGCAGCCAGGACGTTTCGGGCCAATCACATGCCCATTCTCAACTGGAACAGAAGCTAAAAAATGTAAAAATTAAAACAAGAAAATGAGCATGCAACTGACCGAGGTAGGAATCAGTGCAAACTCTTTAGTTTAGTAGTCCTACTTTAGTAGTAGTAGAATTTGAATTTTAGTACTGTAGTAGTAGAATTTGAAAATTCGTGGTTGCTTACCATTCAGGAGCGACAAACCCGCACACTCACCGGCAAGCGACTCAAAAAACACGACCAAGTATGCTACCGTGCCATGGAAGAACGCCGTTTGAACTTTCAGACGTTGCCAAATTTAACTTGACAAATAATGAATTTTCGGGAAAATTTCCACACATTTTTCATCCGATTTTTCGGAGAATGTCGTTCGTAATTTGATGTAAATTACCTGAAAATTTCACGGACTAACGTCCTTAACTTTCCGCAATAATTGACGTTTTCTGATAGGAAATTTGGCAACGTTCGAATACTCGTTCGACGTTCTTCCTTAGCATGGCAGTGTGATGAAGGTGTCAGGCTCTGCCTCCAATCTTGACCACGTGCCATAATGGCGGGCGTCGAGCCGTACCGCGGGTTCGCGGTATGGTCGCGTCGCGTGCCAGATCGGCAACCATAAGATCGCCCCCCTATTCCATCGGTAAATTCCGCATCATATGACAACGCACCTTCGGGAGAGTGTAATTATTTTCATTAGAACGGTGCTAAAGTTAATTAGACCGCTAGCCGGGAAAATTGCAATAGGCGCGGTGTTGTCGAATCTTCGGCCGCGGTCGAGAAAACTCACGTATTAATCGACGAGACTGGAGCAGTGGCGTGGCGTGAATTGCGATATATCGATTGTTATGTCATTTAAACCTATGGTAAATAATCTATTATTAAGGTGTTCGCTGCGAACACCCTGTTCATCGATACTTTTCCATAGGTTAAATTGTCATAAAAATCGATGTATCGCAATTCACGCCACGCCACTGGACTGGAGGCCTTCAGGCGCGGAATCACCGAAAACTCATGGGGTGGAAGTAATCACCAAGACCGAATTAGACCGATTTAGATTAACCCAGGCTGAAAACAGCCCAAAAACATAAAAATGTAATGGAATGGAAAATGGAAATCTGATGGCGACCTGACGTATCGTTGAATCGTTTTTATGTTTGGAAACACTGCGTAGTTTCGTATAAAGGGACTTGGCTCTGATCTGTGTAACGTGACAATCTAAAACGCCTGCGTTTAGTCGCGTATGCAATTTACGACAATGATGCACGAATAGTTGCCTATCCTACTCCAATCTCATCAACAACGTGTGATCTTGAAACGACTTTTCGTGGTTCTGTACTTTCAATTTAGCATGATAGTACAAATCGCCTTCATTTAGTATTGCACGCGAATAAAGACAATGATGCGCGAATTGTTGAACCCATCAAAAATGCATAATTTAAAAAGACCCTGCGTGGATTTGTACCTTCAGAGCAGCATGAAAGTACGGAACGTCTTCATTTAGTGAAGTGTGCAATTTACGACTAAGTTGTGCGAATAGTTGCTTACCTTAATTTGCCACGCAAGGATTTGATCACAACGAAAGTTCAGTGTATATGAGAATTCCGTCTACTGCGGCAGTAGGAAATGTCATTCTTTTGTCAAGCATGCAATTCATTAAAGTTATGCTCACATGGTTGTCTATTTTGCCTTACGATCTAAATTGCGCAGCGTCGGACTTTTCTAGTCGTCGTTTGTGTAATGAATTGACCGTTTTTACGAGGACATCAGGACACTTCCTAATTGTCTCACCCAGTTCATTTTCATACCGTAAACTACAGGGAAAATCTCCTTGGAAAGTTCACTGGACTTGGTACAGGTCGTTAAAGAAAATTCAAAATATTTTTCACAAAACATGCACTCAATTGAACGTAATATGTATGCAGTTTATGCTAGTAGGTATTATGTGCAAATGCAGTGAAATCGAAAGGAACTAAGAGGATCGCAAACCGTGCGCCCACAGTTCCTTGAACACGTTCAGTTTCTTATCCACATAAAAATAAACTGGATTGCATTTTGCAAAAAGGAACCACTAACATTGCAAACGATGCTAAGATTGTGCAACTTCATTCTTTGCAATAAAATTGCGGAAATTGTGAAAAACTATGAAATTTAGATGGTAATTTTTGTCGTAAATTTACAATTTTTAGCGAGTAAAATAGAAACTATTAAGGGATAATCGGGTTTTTCCTCAAAGACAAAAGAAGTTGCACAATCTTAGCAACATCGTAATGCTAGTGGTTCCTTTTTGCAAAATGCAATCCAACTGTCTTCTCAATTTTGTAAAGGCGTTTGTTCTACTGCAAAAAAAATTAAAAAAATAAAGAAGATTGAGACGCACGGAAGAGAGGCGTTCATTGACGAGGTTCGATCTGAAATCAAAGGCCCGATTCTCCACAGATGCGCAGATCGTCTTTTCCGACCGAACAGCCGCGCAGACGATGCAGGAAAACAAAGAACCCACCAATAAAAAGCGTAATTTGTCCAATCTGCATTGAATAATGCATTTGATGCGGCCGAAAGAGAGCTCTCGGAAGAAGAAGAAGAAACAAGTGGACAAAACTAATTGTTTTTGTTCGGAACAAAACAAAGCCACCCCACCCTCTCGCGGCCCTCAACCCCCGAGACTGCGGCCAGTCCTTGGCCCTTCCTCGGTTCTTCTGCGGACAGATATTTGCAAAACATGTCAGCGAGGTTATTTACAGCTTCTGCTCACATGGTTGCCGTGTCCGGAGGCCTAAATAGAGTCGTAAAGGCAAAATCGGCCGTTGGAAACAAACGTTTACACTGTTCAAAATGTCCATGTTCATGGCTGCTAGTTTTGAGTTACGTTTTTCGGTCAGTTTAACCAAATAAAACGTCGATAATCGACAACATTTTTGGTTCAATCTAACGAAACCGAAGGCTGTTTTAAGACATCCGGGGTTGAAGGAAGTGACCTGCTGAACCAGCTAATGCACTATTGGCGGAGCATGACACTTGAACGGGGGTGTAAAATGGGTCGGGGAGGGGGGCTCCCCCGAAATTTTTTTGAAATTTTAAAGCATTGAATTTGCAGTTTGAGTACATTCTGTCATGAATAATTACCAATTATAAGTGTCCTTCCCTCTTCTCTCCTCCGTTTCTTTCTTTCTTTCCCTTCTCTTCCTTATTTTTTCGGGCGTACACCCCCTTCGCCTCCTGTGCGATCTGGTGTGATCCTGGCGGCTCAAGTCTAATTTCTGAGGGGGTTGCAAATTTTCAACCCAAAGATTTGGTCAATGTAACCCACAAAAAAATTAACCAAAAAATATTAACCGCACGTGTGGGTCACTCAAAATGTCAGTGTTGCAAGAGCCTTTCCAGCGAAATTAGAAGAAATAAGTAAATTATTTCGCATGATCTCGCAACTGCAGCCATGGAGACCAACTCGCGTCGTTTTTTGCAAAACAATAGTAGGTTTGATTTTCAAAAATGGGAAGGAAACGAAGGAAAAAGAACCGGAATGTGGAGGAGGCTGCATCGAAAACCAGGAAGAGGAGAGAGAGGGAACGTCTACAGAGAAAGGCCTAGAGTCTGGGTTTGTTTGGGCTCAAAAAAGGCGCAATTTCACGGTCATCTTCGTTATTGGTTACTCCATGACCCGCCTTTCTCCTCTTCCTACAATATAACCTGCTTGACGAAGCCTGTAGCTGTGTTGTTGATACGATGTTGCCAAATTCACTCCGTCAAAAATTAGTGGTTGATATACTTCCGTTTTCTTAAAAAAATTAAAAAAAGACTCTTTTATCAAATTGAGTAAAGTGTATATTGTGCGTTGCGTGACTCCCTGAATGTGGCTCAAAACATTTATCCTCCGAAATTGCATTAATATTCAAATTTTAGTTTTGGCTACGAAGATAACTACGAATATCTTCCCGGAAGTTTTATTGTTTGTTGAAAAATTAAATTGAGTGCACCGAAAGTATCAGAATTTCATCAAAATTTGTTGATATAAAATTTAGTCTGTTTATTCGGGAGCTGAATATTAATCGTGAATAAATCATTGCTCCTCTTGAATTTCTTGACTCTTTTCAAAAAATTTAATTTTAAGTTCACTTTCTCTTTTATTTTTTGGATGTATTTCTGCCAAACGGAAGTATGTGCATTATGACGTGAGCCGTGTTATGCATTTACCTTTATGAGTCGCAGGGCTCATGTCTTAATGCACATAGTTCCGTTTTGCAGAAATACGTCAAATTGAGGATGTTAAATTTATCTTTTGATGAAATCGCAGGAAGTGAAAAAAGAAGAAAAAATACCCATTATCTAGCATAGTCTTAACACCGAAAGTATAATCTAGTATATAGTATCCGGGAGTATAAAAAAATTTCCTCTGGATTACTTTTTCATCATCATGTAGGTATCTTTGTTTATTCCTTTTTAATAAAAAAAAAAATTATCGGCGTTTAAATTTTTCAATATGCATTGTCAGCGAAAAATAAGACGATTCTTAATCCCACGACGGGGCAACAATGCATTTCCCAATTCCCATATCCTCATCCAGACCTCTAGAAAAAACACCATCTCGAATCCTAAAAAAAATAGAAAGGGACGGTTGGGGAAAATAAAAGAAGAAATGTCGGCCTGTCTCGATCGTAGACGAACTAATTTACAGTACGTCTTTTTCGGAAACATGCGGTGCGGTCAAGAGACGGGAGTGGAAATCGAATGAAAAGAAAGTCAAGAAAACAAAAGGACCGTGATTATAATAAACCCGGAGTCGCAACAATGCGTGAATCCCGATGTTTTACGATACGCAACGGTTCTTTGATTTTTCAGACGAATTGCTCTTTTTTGTTACTTTTGGACCCAATCCTGCCGACCTAAGGAAGAACGCCGTATGAGCATTCTAGAGTTGCCAAATTTCCCTTGACAAAAAAGGTATTTTTGACAACATTCATATATATTTTTCCTTGAAATTATTAGGTATTTTAGATGAAATCGCGTAAAAATTACCTAAAATTTTTGGAAAATAATATTCACAAATTTGCGAGTAATTTCGGCTTTTATCGGAAGAAACTTGGCAACTTCTAAAGGCCCATACGGCGTTTTCCCTTAGCATGGCAGCCTAGGACTGGAGCATCTGCGTGCCGCCAAAGTAGGCGAAGGGGCGCGTTTTCGGAAAAGCGGTGAGCACGATTTTCTCGAAAGTGGTGACATGGTGTCTTGTCAACTACTCAGCTGACATGTTCAAGTTACCCCTTATAAACTGCGGTCAATCTAGTCGCGCAATTACTTTTCCCGGAAATTTATTTGGTTTTGAGGGAGCCAGAGCTCCTATTCCTTCGCTTATTTCTCGTTCTTTTCCCAATTCCCTCACTTCATTTCCTCTTAGCTTTGTCTATAGCTCTGTCTATCAATTTCAATAATCAGTTCGCTACCTCTTTTCCTTCGCTAATTTCTCGTTCTCTTCCCGATTCCCTCACTCCATTTCCTCTTTGTCTTTGTCTACAGCTATGTCTATCAATTTCAATAATCAGTTCGCTACTTCTTTTCCTTCGCTAATTTCTCCTTCTTTTCCCGACTCCATCACATCCATTTCCTCTTGTCTTTGTCCACAGCTATGTCTATCAATTTCAATAAATCAGTGCGCTGCTTCTTTTCCTTCCCGTATTCTCCGTTCTTTTCCCGATTCCCCCATTCCATTCCTGCTTTTTCTTTGTCCACAACTATGTCTATCGATTTCAATATTCAGTCAGCTGCTTCTTTTCCTGCGCCAGTTATTTCTTCTTTTCCCGATTCCCTCACTCCATTTTCTTTCTGTCTATAGCTTTGTCTAAGTCCGCTGCTTCTTTCCTTCGCTAATCTCTCCTTCTTCCCCGATTCTCCCACTCCATTTCTGCTTTGTCTTTGTCCACAACTATGTCTATCAATTTCAATATTCAGTCAGCTGCTTCTTTCCCCGCGCAAGTTTATCCTTCTTTTCCCGATTCTCTCACTCCATTTTCTCTTTGTCTATAGCTTTGTCTAAGTCCGCTGCTTCTTTCCCTCGCTAATCTCTCCTTCCTCCCCGATTCCATCACCCCATTTTCTCCGCGCGCATCGTCGCTCGACAGCCCGTCGCGACGCACGGCTAGAAACTGAACTGCATTCAACGCACGCGCTACGGGGGTCCTCAGGGATACAGCCCGAGGGAGGGAGGGGGGGGGTGTTGGAGTGTGGTGCCGGGCACTCGAGGAGTTGCAGGCGCCGGTCGGGAGGAGGGGAGTCAACAAACTCCAATTTATTCTTAAATTATCTCGAATGACCTACATTAGCACTTGCACTTTCAATGCCGCCATGGCTAACATTGCCCGAGCGAGTCCAACGTGCCCGGTGGGGACGACGCGACAACGAACGCTTCCCGGGGCCCGAGTCCCCCCTCCGTCGCACAGCGGATCGAGGCAATCAGAGAAGTCGGACGTAAAATTTTTGACTGAAACTGCAAATGTTTATGTTAAATTCGCTACATTTTAAAGTTTGAGGTGTGTTCTTTGGAGAAAATTTTACGAGGAAACCTAAAGTACCATTTTCAAAATCCCAAAGTTTTGATTTAACGGAGTTGTAAGCTTTTTAAGTTTCCAAATTTTGTCCGACCTCCCCCATTGACTCGATCCACCGTGCATCGCCCGCACTGGAAAAAAAACACATTGGATCTGGAGTCCAGACTCTTAAAAACATCGACAAGAAAAAATACTCTTGATTCAATCGGATTTTTGCTTAAATTAAGAACCAAGCCTCTTAATTTGAGCGGATTTCCTTATGATTTATACTAGGGCCCACGAACGATGATCCCTGAGCCGCGGGTATTTCCTGCAAACACTGGCAACAATAAGCAAAAATCTGATTGAATCAAGAGTACTTTTTCTTGTCAATGTTTTCAAGAGTCTGGACTCTAGATCCAATGTGTTTTTTTTTCCAGTGTAGATGATTTTTTATACATATGAGTAAAAGTGGCAATCAATAGAGACAATGTCAGGAATTTTCTCATTTTCAGCTTTACCCTCTTGAGTTCTAAAATTTTTGTTTGAGGTTATGTTCTATTGTTTTGAACCGAACGATACATCGAACCACTATCGAATACGATTCATGGCAACTCGACAATCGACCCGGAGCGCGCCAAATCCGGCAACAAAATCGGGAGACCGTTGACCCAGGATGAGCCCCAGTCACCAACTTTTCGAATCGGGGCTAATTTCGTGAATTATTGCGCGCTTGCCAAGTCGCGCGCATTTTCCGCGAGAGAAGTTCGGGGAAATGCGAAAATTCTGAACGATCTGGGAGCGACGAAGCTGCCTCTTCTGTTTTCCTTGTTCGGTGACGCGATAAAGCCACGGGCAGCCGCGCTGCTCTGCTGCTCCCGCGAGTCGAAACGCCTTCCGAAAGGAGATTTAGTAGTTTGGCCTGAGCGTGCAGCATGTGTTGCTGGTCGAAGTTTTGAAGGCGTTTTTAGTACTGGGCACTTCAATCGAAGAAGTCTTTCGAATCTGTGGGTGCCTTCACTACGGCAAATGGAATCGGCTCAATTTCCACACTTTAATCTGGACTTTACTTAGCAATTAGGAACCATAAATTCTGGCTTATCCGAAAAAACACGTATGTGCATAAGGAAACTGATGGTTCATGCGTTGTTTTTATGTTGAGTTAGAATCTGTAGTTCCCAATTGCAAAATGTAGTCAATCTGATGATACGTTGTTTCCCCGACAAAGATTGTAGCTACTCTAATCGTTTTTCCACCAGAGAATATTATTCTTGGTCTAGGATGATGTTGGATTGATATCCTTGTAACGAACTGATGTTTTTAGTGAATTGTGTAACCGAGTGTGTGAAATTAGTTTAGCGTAAAAAAAATTAGTGAATTCGAGAGTCGCCAAATGTTTCTTGATAAAACAAGTATTTTTGACGAAATTTATGCATATTTTTCCTCGGAACTTTCAGATATTTCAGATCCATCCGTGCACAAAATTGTTCGGCAATTTCGGAAAAAAATATTCGTATTTTTCCCAGTAAATTCGGCTTTTATCGGAAGAAATTCGGCAACGTCTGGAGGCTCGTACGGCGTTCTTCCGTAGCGCGGCAGCACTCGCCGCGCGTCGCGCGGTAAGTCTGGATCGCACCAGTGCGCCTTCAATTCCACGCGCGGCAACCGGCGATACACCACCTCCCACTCCATCCGCCGAGCCGAGCGCCGAGCACCGCACCGTTATCCCATGACCGGGTTTGGGGGTACCGTTACCTCGCCGAGTTCCCCCCCCCCCCCCTTACGTCACCACACTCCGTTACGTCACGGTGACGTCACTCGGCTCCTCCGCAACTCCGTACGCGGTCCGTTATATCATGGTTTATTACGGATCTTCCTCGTTCCTTGCCGCGTTGCCGCCTCGCAGCTGAAATCCACTCTCGACTCTGGGTTTTTGCGGTGATTTCTACCGCGATTTGGCGGCATTGTAGCGCCGTTCATTTCTCATCTCATCTCCGGAGATGCCCGGCCCGCGTTTTACTGTTACTCTGTTAATTCGTCGCCCGCCTGGCGTAAGGCGTAACTGCACCGCGCGATGAACCCTGGCGCCCGTAAGCTTTAATGCTGTTCCGGGCTCGTCTCAATGTGAGTTACGTCGTTTTGTCGGTCAGTCGAGAATTGATAATTTTTTGTCTCGTTCCTTGTCCCATTGCCCCCTCGCCCGCGGCGTTGCACGTCCGGGACGGCTTAACGGAAGAAGAACGTAAGACCTCAGGGGTTTCTTCAGTGGCTTGGTATGCTTTGCGATATATCGATTGATCTGCCTGTGGAAAAGGATCGATAAACAGGGTGTCCGCAATGAACACTTTAATAATTGATTCCTTATCATAGCGTCAAATGGGGAAATACCGATAATCGCACTGGATAAAAAAACACATTGGATCTAGAGTCCAGACTCTTAAAAACATCGACAAGAAAAAATATTCTTGATTCAATCGGATTTTTGCTTAAATCAAGAAGCAAGCCCTTTAATTTGAGCGGATTTCCTTTTGATTTAAGCTTAAATCTGATTGAATCAAGAGTCCTTTTTCTTGTATATGTTTTCAAGAGTCTGGACTTTAATCCAATGTGTTTTTTTTTTTCCAGTGCGATCATTTACGGCTCTAAAATTTATAGCATGAAATCCGTTATAATATTTGGATCTCGTTTAGCAAGAAGGAATCAGCGCGATTACAGCGTTGTCAAAATCTTACAACTTCTTATTTTCTTTCAAAAAATACTTGAAATATGTACAGTATTAATTTACACAATTATTCTTCTTTAAATTTGACAATTTTTCGGTGGGAAGCAAAATATATTTGCAGTTCCGGGAAATTTGTGAGATATTTATGAAGAAACAACATTTTTACAACACTACTCGCGCTGGTTCTTTTTTGCTGAATGAGATCCATTTAATGATGATTAAACTGCAAAAACGTGGATCTGGTTCGCGACGCTGTAGACCTCCTGTCATAATTCGCTTTCTAAATGGACACATTCGAAGGCATTTTAGTCGATTAAAAGTATATCTCATATCTTTACATTCATATTTCATCGACATTCATGATGTGTTCCTGAAGATCCCAGTCGGAACAATTTTTTGTTCATCCAAAAGCATATCGACGGTACAACTCCCAAACCACGTATCTCAGTTTGCGAGGTTGCAGACTCCCTGTCATACTTTATTTTTGAAATGTAAAACCATTCAATGTAGGAATGAACCTTCAAACCTGATCTTCGCCATTCTATTTTGCACATGTTATTCGGTACGTTTTCTAAACCTGCTGTCTTATTTATTGACTTATTTTTCTGATTGCTCAACAGTTTTTATGTTTCGAAATTGGAGAAAGCTACAATTGCCTTCTAAATTTGTTGTTTCAGCGGTGAAATTCGGTCGAATGTCAAAGAAACAAAGAGAAAAGGTGGAAGATGAAGTACGGTTTCATCGGGCTCAGCTGAGCAGGGCGCAAACGGAGACTGCTCCAGATAGCTCAGTTTTTGATCAGGCACAGACTCCATCATCGTCTGATCAGCTACATCAATACAATGGAGGGTATGTTTCCCATGTTCTACTTTTATCTTACTATGATGATGATTTATCTCGATGGCTAAAAGCCAAAAATGCGTATTTCAATAGCTATGTTTACAAATCCCCAAGCTTGTTTTACTTTCTTCGAGGAAAGCTAATCAAAATGTTCCATTGACATTTCATGAGCTTTTTTTTTTTAGAATGAGTGGAAAAAGATATTCACCCAAATTTTCAGTATAAACGTTTGTTTACTTTCCTTGGAAAAAAATATATGAAAAAACATGAGCGGAGATTTACAAACGCGGAATCTTCGGTACCTACTCGATTTGAAGCTGGTTCCTTTTCACTGAGTTGAACTTTATTTTTCTTCCGTTACATCATCTTAATTTTTTTTCTTTTTCTTTTTGGTCCAGATATCCTTACAGCACTAGTGATATAGGAAACTACACCAACAGCCCATATGGATACTCAACACCGGTTGGAGCACATGCTTTACAATATGAAATCAACGGCGTTGACAGCTTTGTGGATAGTACAACAGCTTACGACCCACGGCCGACAAGTCTGGACTCCCTCACGCCGGACAACGGAATCATGGGCAATGTCGTCACAACGGGTATATATTCTTTTTCTTTAACTTGACATTTTCCAATACTTCCTGTGTATAGACTCGAATCTCACACTAATAATCTTATCAAAGAAATATAAACTTCCTTGAACGGCACGGACCTCTCACTTGCACTTGACAGTTTAGTCGAGTGACTTATTCGAGAAACCTCCAAACTCTCATCTCCGACGACTTTCGTTATTTTTCTACTCATTTTATAAAATTAGTATCAGATTCAGTCGTGACCGGACTGGTGAAAAGGGACCTTATCACCAGGAGCCTTAAGCTTCTTCAACTTTTTTCAAAAGCATATTGGACGAAAAGAATCTTCAGATTTTTCTTTCTTACCCTCGAGGGCTATGTCAGCAACACAGCTGAAGATACACTGGAAAAAAAACTCATTGGATCCAGAGTCCAGACTCTTAAAAACATCGACAAGAAAATACTATTGATTCAATCAGATTTAAGTTTAAATCAAGAACCAAGCCTCCTAATTTGAGCAGATTTCCTTTCGATATAAGCTTAAATCTGCGTGAATCAATAGTCATTTTTCTTGTCAATGTTTTCAAGGGTCTGGACTCTAGATCCAGTGAGTTTTTTTTTTTTTTTTTTTTCCAGTGTAGTATGAAGTCGAGGGCCTTTCTTTTTAACCTTTCTTGCAAATGAAAGCGACGCGGCACCCCCATTGGCAGCTCAGAGCGGAAGATTGCGAGTTCACGTCTCGCGCTATCGCGCCTTCAATTTTGCAGACGCAACACGGATATCCATCAAGCACGAATAGTCGTATCTCTGCGCCGTCGTCAACACGTGTTCTTTTCCCTGCTCTATTTTCATATCGTGTTGGCTCCGTTTGTCTTACTTGTAGAGAATCTTGATAAGTTTGACCCTTAGAGCTCACAATGGAGGGAGTTATGAGTTGTGAAGTTCCGAGACAATATATGTGTAGATTCAAGAAAAACGTGCTTTAAGTTTTTGAAAAAAGTCACGGAAATTTTTCTCCTGGGAGATAAGGCCCCTTACCACATATCCGGTCCCACTGTTTAGCATTTTACTGCGTGACTGTACTTGGTCCGCATGATTTGAATGACACTTAATCACATAATGGTTTGGAATATGATACATTTTAATTAAAATCTTTTATGAAAATGCCTCTTCCCATGATGTGTTGTAAATATCTCTGAATCTCTCCGATAAAAAATTGGCTAATTTTTCTTGCAACTAAGTTCAAGTTTGTATGCACCTCTCGATTAGGTGAAAAGAGGATCGATAAGGGCTATGCGATCAAGCCAAACAACATAGAGAGAGACCTCACTGAATACAATCGCAATTTATATTTTTCTTCGAACTTGATACCTACTGCACAATCACAATAGGAGTCCACTGAAATATTCAATCAGTTTTTAATCTAAACATAATTTGAGTTGCCAAAATGAATGAGCAACTTGAGCTACCCAAAAAGATAATAACTTCCAATGATAATGTTTTTCTAACATGTATCTTAATGTTGAATGTATATAATGTTAGGAAGCCCCAAAGAGAAGAGCTGTTTAAGGAACGACTACTAAGCCTCCAAAGAGAAAACAAGAGGAGCAATTTGGATTGCGAGTAGAGTGGCACATACGTTTACGAGTCGTCTCTGATTGGCTGATGCGTCTGATGCTCACTTTCTGGGGCCCTTATGGAAAATAACACGGGGTTCATTTTTTAGTGAAAATGTCTCAGATAAAGGGACAGATTTACCTGTCAAAGATTTCAAAAATCGACTTTCCAGATTTACTGCAGAGATTCATGGGTACTATGGGTACTATGGGTTCATGACACTTTTTTCGGACTCACTAAACAGCACGACCTGAAATTTTGTTTTATTCGTGACACCAAGTGTCATATTTCAAGTTGACGGAAATGAAACTCCCAGGTCGAACTGTTCGGTTTTTTTGGAGAAAAAAGTGTCATGTATTACGCATAAATCTCTTCAGAAAAATCTTGAGAATCGATTTCTGAACTCTCCGCGACTTGTAAATTTTTCCTCGTTTTCGAGACATTTTCGCTGAAAAATGCGGATCAGCCAATCAGAGACGGCTCGTAATTTCTGCCGTGCTAAAGAAGGACGCAGCACGAACATTCAAGAGTTGCCAAATTTCCTACGATAAAATGCCTATTTTTGAGGTTTATGATTATTTTTCATCGCAATTTTCAGACTTTTTACTTCAAACTATGAGCGAAATCCTGCACTGGAAAAAAAACACATTGGATCTAGAGTCCAGACTCTTAAAAACATCGACAAGAAAAAGTACTCTTGATTCAATCAGAATCTAGCTTAAATCAAGAACCAAGCCTCTTAATTTAAGCGGATTTCTTTTTGATTCAAGCAAATATCCGATTGAATCAAGAGTATTTTTTCTTGTCAATGTTTTCAAGAGTCCGGACTCTAGATCCAATGTGTTTTTTTTCCCAGTGTGTGAAAAATTGGAGGAAAAATATCCCCAGATTTTCCTGAAACTTCGTGATTTGTCGAAGGAAATTTGGCAACGCCCGATGGTTCATACGGCGTTCTTTCTGCGCACGATAGTATAAAGTGTGGGGTGACACTCGGCCCGCACTTCAGATTTCTGCTTTTTTTCTCTCTTCGGAAGACTCCTGAGACTCCTAATGGCCTTTGTGCTGAGATTGTACATAACCTGATGGAAAAGTGTAAACTGTACTATGATTCTAAACGGTGATTGGTGCATGCTATTGCGAAGGTGGTGGAGCGATTGGTGTGAGTGGTGGTGGGGCCAAGTGCATATCCCCGTCTCCGGGGCAGCAGCAAGCGTCGCAGCAAGCTCAGCACACGCAGCAACTCCGGGCCGTCGCGGTTAAAATCGAAAACGATCAAAGTACGGAAGATACTTCTTCCCCCCTCGTGAGCACTTACGTAGACAGCACCACTTCCAAACAACTAGACGATATTAGCATACCTAGTAAGCATGTAGCTTTTTCGTACCGTTTCTTTTCCTTTACTTTTTCTTTTTGTATCAATTTTGAATTTCTGCCTACCTCGAGTGCCAGGTACACCTGCGAGCTAGACGCGCGTCTTGAGCGGCGAGTAGGTCTCCGCCGTGTTCGCCATGTCCGTGGCCAATCAGGTCGCAACTCGCCGCCCGTAACTAGTGGCCTGGATACACACTAAAATTTCCGTCAATTTCCGACCAAAATGTTGACAAAAATGGCGGTCAAATTTTTGCAGGCCGCAAAATTTGATGGTAGATGGTTTGCACCAGTCACCATTTGGATGGAAATTTGAGCGTGTATTCAGGCCTTAGCTCAAAGTAGGATCGGATCCTACTTTTCGCGTCTAGACGCGCGTGCAGCAAGCAGGTGTATCTGGCGCTTGAGGGTAGAGTACCTACATTGAGAGAGCACGGATATGTCGGTAATTTTGAGGTTAGGTCACGGAGCTTTTAGGGCTCAGCCAACCAAAGCACGTATTTAACATAAATTTTGCGTACGTTTACTCATTTTTCCGGAAGAACGCTCAACATTCTTGGCCATCTTGGTCTGGTGTTGGAATCCGATAGATTGGATTTTTTGTGCTGGAAAGTTGCTGCCCTTTTGAGCCCTAAGAGCTCCATATTTTGGCATATCCGTACTCTCCCTAAATAGGTACTCTAGTACTCAACCCTAGGAAGCGTTAATAAATTACGCAACGCTGCAGGGGGAGGGGGCTGCGTTACAAGAGAGGGAGAGAAGGTCAACGCCAGCATTACGCACCCTCTCTATACCCGAAAAATACAAAATCTAAATTGTATCATCCTCATTTCTTTGACGCTATTTTGCACACTATCATTTAAAATACTTCAATTTATATCCACATTTATATTCAACCCTTTTCCCACAGTTATTGGTATCTTAAAAGGGATGGTTCCGTCAAGTACGAGTATTAGGTAACGTTAGAAGGAAACGTCCGGCGTTGCGTTACGAAGCGTTACATAAGGGAGGGGGAGTCACAAATGCCGGAATAGTGCGTTGCGTAATTTATGAACGCTCCCCTGAAGTCAAACTAGATTCATTCATAGTAACCTGTTTTAGAGGCAAATTCCAGAGAATGAGACACAGCTGAGTTGGCGAGCATCAATGAGCAGCCTTAGAAACAAAAAACATGAACTAATTATTTTTTCAAATATTTTGCAATAGGACTCAACTATCTACTTTCAGCTTATTCTTAACTGGATTGACTCAGTGTGGCCGTGAAATTTTACAATTAGCAAAAGCCGAAGAAAGAGATCTTGCCAGATACCTGCAGTCCATACACTGCATTATGATTTTACAGTGCAGAGTTCATCCTGTAATGTTTTGCCATTCGATACTTGATGAGTTTTATAATTTTATCTACTTAAGGCTTCTCGATCGATGCAGATGTTTCGAGCTCTATACTAGTGCCAACTTCAATTCAGATTTATCATGCTTGTTCTTAAAGTATAAGAACGTCATTTTGTTGTCTCATTTGAAAATCTAAATTCTCCATACGACTTTATTACTCCATATAACAAACCAACAATTTCAAAGATTTTTTTCCGTGAACCTTTTGAAAATTGCCTCTAAAATACGTTGTGCTGTAATGCAACATTCATGTGTAATATAAGTAGATTCTGCCTGCCCGATAATCATTTTGTAGCTGCCATTGGAATAGAGTCGGTTTTAAATTACATTTGTGACGGAGGATTATTAATTCATTCTCCATACGTACATTCAGCTGAAAATTTTTTCACTAAAGATACTGGATTTTAAGCCTGACGCCTTCTTAAGGTTCTAATCATAAATAGCAAACCTAACAATCAGTCATCTAAAAAAATTTTGGTGGTAAAAACAGACCTCTAAATATATAACCCCACACTGAAATGTGCCCTGAATCTGCTGAGTTTGCTGAGAGGTTGGTAGTAGATAAAACTCAACAGTTTTTCAACAGCCCTCTTAAAGATATGTACAGTAATTTTTAAAACACGAAGTACATCACAATATGATTTATCTATAAAATTTCTCCCAAACTATTTTCCGCCCGAAGAACTTTAGAGCTTTTTTGGGGGTCTCTCTTGAGTTAGATAAATTTTGCTAATAACCACAAGAGTCATTCCTCTTTTTGTGGCAAGATAAGTTTTATTCCTAACTCTGTCCCCCTGATTTTGTTTCATATTACATCTAAGGTTAAAGTGTAAAGCAGGTAGATAGTCAAAAAAGAATAACTGTAGTGATGGCTGTACCCGAAATGGGAAAAAAAGAATCAGACTTTTTCTGCAAATTCCTGGATAGTTTTTTCTCCCCCTTTTTCGTCCCTCATAGTTTACCATAGTCAGTAGATGAGAAGATCGCCTCATAATTTATTGAAAGCGCAATCAACAATGAAAGACACAAAAACGTGGAGCCAAATTTTAATGTATTCACATAAATATTTGCATGATATTTTATGACTTACAATTGCGGCTAAATGAGGGTAGCGTCCTATAGTGTTTCTTATGTTATTTATTCCGATCAACTTGCTTTAGTCTTTAAAGTACCATGGCTTTAAACCGATCACGCACACCAGGAGCTATTGCTATTGAACAACTAGTAAATGAAGTCTGCTCATTTTCCAGCACTTATAAATATTTGCCTTAGTTCTCAGCGGCAGTGCACTACCTTAAAATTTCAATGTACGAAAATGTACTTTACGATGATGTCTGCTTCGAAATTCCCAGTGCACGATGTGTGTATGTTTTTTTTTAAAAAAAAAGTTACAGGAAAAAGTACAGTTTTTAAATCATACGGGAATTTTCCCCTATTGATTTTGCCTAAGGTCATAAAGACCTTCAAGTTGCCAAGGAGGTATGGTAGTGAAAATCGGAAAACTCGCAAAAGTTGCGAAAAGTGCCCATTTAAGTTGAGCAGCAATGCGTACGAGAGCATTCAATTCTATCTTTTAAAGCAAAGTGGAGTGGAACAAACGTTGAGAAAATCGCAACCTATGAACATGACGGAGAGCTCGAAATTCCTGTAAGAGGTTTCCCAAAATTTTACCAAATAGAGTGGAGGAAAGTTATAGGTTAATAATTTACCTAATAATATTATATACTGTATTCTTACTATGTTTATTACTATATTTTTTAATACTTTACTATAGGTTACATTATTTTTTGAACATCATGATATTCAATCAATGATATGGGATCGCAGAAATACGTAGAATTTATTTAATCAGTCGCAGAAATGATGATACTTTTGTGCTACATCGTTTTTTGAGTCAAGCTCCACCCAATTTTGACCGTAGACAGTATCAGCACTGAGTTTCCATCCAAGAAGGAGATTTTTTTGCGAGGCTGAAGAGATGGAACTCAATTTTTTCCTATGTTGACAGACAGTTTTAGAGTTTCAGTGCTTATCATTCCCTTATAACTTATTTGCACATTTTTGCTTTCCTTCATTTTGTGTAAATAACACATGACACAGACAGTGGCGTGGCGTGACTGATCGATTATCGATATATCCCCATTTGAATCCGCGATAAAGAATCGATTATTAAGGTGTTCGCTGTGAACACCCTGTTATTATAATCGATCCTTTAACATAGGTTTCAATGGCAGATCAATCGATATATCGCAAAACACGCCACGCCACCGGACGCAGATGCATTCAGCAATGTATCCGAGTATTGTATTCGGTTCACGCCAGAATATGGATTGCTTCAATGTCAGAAAGGGTATTTTTCAATTGTTCAGGGTATGACTGTCAAAGCTTTGATTAACTAACTGCCTTTGTAACCAGGGTAACTCAATCGCAGTATTTTTAAAGTTCCATTGCACCAATCCAGTTACAAGCACTAATCATAAACTTAGGGAAATATACCGCATATTTTTGCTAAAATGGCTATTGACAAGAACTTTAAAAAGAAAAAAATCACCTCTCTTCATGACATCTGGAACACGAATCAAATATTAATTTCTGGTCTGTATCACTGGTTTTTTTTTTTTTTTTTTTTTTTTTTTTTTTTTTTTTTTTTTTAAATTTCTCTTTGGCTAAGAACCTCATGTCGAAAGTTGATAATTAAACTGTTTTAGTTTTTAATATTCCAAACACTCCTTCAGCATTTTTAATTTTTTTCCCTTTTCTTTCAGACCCAGCACAGATCTCAGAACTCCTAAGTAAGACTATAGCCGATGCGCATGCACGAACGTGTTTGTACACTTTAGAACACATTCATGACATGTTCCGCAAGCAGCAGGATATATCAAAGCTTATTTACTATAAAGGATTGGTATGTATAGATTATTTATTTCTCGTCTTTTTTTTTTTTTTTTTTTTTTTTTTTTTTGCGTATGGTAAATAGCCCAACGCCAACACAAAACAATTTTTCTGGCTGAAATGCGATTAAAGCTCCTATTGTTTTTCTTCTGACCTCTCGCAAAAAAAGTTGTTAAATACTTAAGAGCTGAAGTCGTTTTTTGATGTCGTTGTATTAAATTTAATTAAATTTTAATTTCCTAGCAACGAGCTTGCTCAGTAATTTTTAATTTTGCTCAGTAATTCTTGAAAAGTAGAGGGTTTGAAGTTTACAGAATCATTCTCCCAGATTTTTTGAATGATTATGAGCCACGAAAAAAAAGTTCGAAGTTGCGAATTTTTAGCTCTCATTTTTACTCGCAAGGCCGAGTAGGCCAAGATGGCGTCAAAAAATATCCTTCTTTATCCTGATTCTGCGTTTCCTCCACCGCGATCCGTGAGCCGTGGAGCCCAAGGTTGCTAGATTTTGCGATACAATTTTGATGTATTACATGGATTTAAATTGAGAAAATTGGTGATTTTTCAGCACCATCTGGCAACAATTGTGCAGTCGTTCTCAATGATTGGTTGCACGTATCAATTAACGTGATTGGCGTAATTATTATTGTGCATATTAATTGGAAATCATTTTGCAGTTAGGTACTATGATCCCCGGCTCATCTGAAAAAACACCTATGTGCCGAAGGAAACTGGAGGTACATACGTTTTTTCTAAACTGAGCCAGAAATTGTAGTTCCCAATTGCAAAATGTGGTACAATTGTGTCAGAGGCAACACTCGATCGAAATTGTGGCCGCCAGAGGGATATTTTCCGCCGCCATCTTGGCTTCTAAGCGATGCACGTTTGAATGGAACCTCAAAATACGCAACTATTAACTTTTTTTTCGTGGGTTAATATCGCTATCTTATCTTATCCCTTATTGTATGTAGGTATACAGATAAACTCAGTATGCACTGAGTACTCATTAAGATCCTGCTTCAAAGTTTCCAAATTAAGTTGTTAAAATATTAAGAGTCTGTAGAGATCTCAGCCTACCCTGGTAAAAATTGGCAGTAGAATCTGTGTTCCAAAATACCATAGACCTACAGCCGGCTGTAAGATTTCCAATAGCTTCTATAGCCGGCTACACAATTTCTTAGAGCCTTTTATAGCCGATGACGATTAAGCAACAGCCAGGCGATAAAGTGTATGCTAAGCGTTACTAATTACGGATGCTAGGACTTAGTGAGTTTTTGGAATACTGTTCTCTTTTTGGGCCGTAGTATCTTGATTTATTTTACGAGGAAAGCTCCGTACTTTTGATGGATGCCTGCCATTACTAATATATTAGAGCGCCTTCAGTTTCGTATGATACTGTGCAATACCTCTGGTGTGAAATAGTTGCTTCAAGCGCCGGGGCACGCTGCGGCGCGGCAGGCGGGCAGCCAGCGCAAAACGCGCATTTGCGCCTACAAACCTAACAGGGATACTTCACGCGTTGCGCAATGCGTGAAGTATCCCTGTTAGGTTTGTAGGCGCCAGTGCGTCGCCGCTCCGCTTTGTGTTTGGCTCTAATATTTAATCTGGCGGAGTCAGCGTTATTCAACTCATGATTTTGAAATGTTTGCACATCCTGTATGGATTATTCTCATTTTAATTGATGAAAAAAAATATGTATTAAAGAAAAATATAGTGTGTGTTTTATAAATATTAAGGTGGTTCCGTATCAAACTTAATGATTTCCAAAGCACACGAATTTCTACACAATTTCTTATAGCCTTTTATAATCGATGGCGAAAAGCAACAGCCAGGCGATAAAGTTTCAAGCCCGGTGATAGGAACTATATCTTGGCTGCATAATTTTTTATCGCTTCGTATAGCCCGGTCGTATGATTTTCTCCGTATTCTACAGCCAGCTATATGATTTGCTGTAAGCCTTCTTTAGCCGGCTATAAGAATTCCTATGGTATTTTGAAACGCAGCTCTTATCGCCAATTTGTACCAGAGTATCCGTCTTGTAATTTACCTGAGAGATCTTCTTTATCGATTAATGTTCAATATTTTTTTGTTCACAGTCTCACGAAGAGCTATGGCTTGAATGTGCTCAAAAGTTAACAACTGTTATACAACAAATTATAGAATTTGCCAAAATGGTTCCCGGGTTTATGAAGCTGTCTCAAGACGATCAAATCGTTCTGCTCAAAGCAGGTTGGTATTTCAATCTCAACAGATGCAAAAGACACAATTTTTCCATGAGGATAATGGCTTGTGTCTCAATGCTAAGGGCGCCAACGCTCGAATAGTGTCTACAAATAGATGTATAACAAGAAAAATTTGAGTGCAAATAATTCTTGACTGAAAATATCTATGACCCTATCAAAACTGTCTCATGGGAATATTTCACCTGTTTCCTTGTAAAGCCATTGGTAATTTGCCCAGGTTCGCATAAGAACCATAAGAGTTCCCTTAGCCAGGAATCTCATGGGCCCCAATTGGACTGTTTTGACAGGGTGTGTAGGCCAATTGAAGAGGATACGAACTGGTGCTGTAATTCTTTATCCAAAGCAGCTAATCATACAGCCCTTTAAAGTATCAGTTTATTTTTAGCAGACACCTAAGACCAAAAAATTGCTAAATAACGACAGTTAAAAACGAAAAATATTGAATCAAAATTTGTCTTATAAAAACCTGAAGGATTTGAGCTTCGGTGTTGTTTCTCTTTGAGTTCCTTTAAAAGCTCGGCTCTGAATTTTTTTATTTCCATTTTTATATCATTGATATACATTTGATATTATTATTTGATGTGCTATGGAGTGAGGTCCAAAAATTGCTTTGCAGCTGTAAAAAAGTGCATAAGTACCTATAATCTTTAAGAAAAAAAGGCATAAAAGTACTATTGTATTGCATCATACTTGGCACCTGACGGATAAAATTTCAGAAGCTTTCATATTTTTGTTCAGTTCTTAATTGTTTTTAAATTTTTTTGTAAATACAGGAAGTTTTGAGTTGGCTGTGATAAGGATGTCGCGGTATTATGATCTATCGCAAAACTGTGTGCTGTATGCGGACACTCTTCTACCGCAGGATGCTTTCTACACACAGGACACTCTAGAAATGAAACTAGTTAATTTAGCATTTGAAGTAGCACGAAGTATTGCCGAATTAAAGCTAACAGAGACAGAACTTGCCCTGTATTCTGCGGTCGTTTTACTATCACACGGTTAGTATTGAGTTCTGGTTCATGAATATCAACTTTCTTTTAAAATGCTAAAGTTTATGGAACATTTTAACCCCTCCCCCCCCCCCCCCAGAACTTGATCTAGTTTGCAAAACCTAGGGGTTTTTCTGATAAAACAATTATTGTTCGTCTAGCTTACAGATTTTTTTTTTTTTTTTTTTTTTTTTTTTTTTTTTTTTTTAAATGATCAGTTATAATACCTCTACAACTTTTAGTATTATTTTTAAGTAAGGAGGATAATTTTTTTAATGACTTTTTTTAACATGCCTCGATATTTTCCCAGGTGCATTTAGAATTTTGTCATTTCTACAAAATCACTTAATACATGTACAAACAAACCAATACTACAAGTTGTGGCGTATTAAAATTCTGAGTATTTTTTTAAATAATAATAGCTTTCTAGCAGCAATATAACTGAAGTTACACTTGTTCCAAGATCTGGAAACTCTTAAACAGTAACTTTTTCATTATGGACAGATAATGATAAGTAAGACAGAGTATAAGTTGATGACCAAACTACTTCGATTTATTAAAAATACTTCTGAAGCATCAAACAAATAAACGAATACATCATTCATCCCAGCAGAATTCAAATAATAAGAAAATGCAAAAAAATTGAATAAAATGAGTTTTGAAGGTCTCTTCCTTGAGTAGGTACTTTAAAGTGCTCATTTTGTTCTTACGTGTTGTACTTAAAGATTGAAAACTTAATAATGCAATACAAATCGGATTTTAATAATTTCAACCCTGATTGATGTTGGTATTTATTTGATACCTAGCTTTTATTTGTTGACTGAGATTTTTAATTATGTTCATTTTTTTTTCTTTCTTTTAATATAGATCGGCCAGGACTGAAAGGGTTAGCTGAAATCAGTAGGCTGGGTCAAGCTGTATCGAAAGCTTTAAGACTGGAGCTCGACAGAAACCATGGACCCATCAAAGGGGATGTTACTGTTTACGATGCCCTGCTCGCCAAAGTCCCCAGTTTAAGGTACGGACCTCACTTTCACTTAATTTTGAAATCCAAACAATTAAACTCAATTTTATAAATTTTCAAGCAATTATCTATTCTGAAAAACTAATGAGAGTATCCGCTCCAAATATGGAGCCTACTTTTTCACCACTTGGAGCCTCTGCTATTTATATTCAAACAAACAGTAACAAGAAAGATTTGAAATTTTATCCGTGCCATGCAGATTTTTTTCTCTGAACAATAAGTCAACTAATTGTTTTAATTCATCAGGAGAGGAAGGAAACCGCTCAAAAACGACAGATGAGTGAAATTTCAAGGCTGAGAGTGCCATGAATTGTAAGTAATGGCATGAAGTAATTGACCACTACACTGCCGTGTTTAGAAAGAGCGCTGTATGAACCTTCAGGCGTCGCCAAATTTCCTTTGATAGAACACGAACTTCCTGGTGAACTTATGAATACTTTTCTTCCAATTTTTCAGATATTTTGTTCTCACTTCAATATACTTTATCTGAAAATTTCATAGATAAATGTTCATAACTTTTCTTAAAAATAAACATTGTATCGGAGGAAATTTGGCAACTCTTGAATGTTCATACGACGTTTTCCCTTAGCATGGCAGTATGGCTGAGGTGGGTGAAAAAATGAAATAGATCCTGAAAGTAGAAAACACAGGAAGAGGGAATAATCAAATCTAAATGTAACCAAGCCAAAGCTTTACGTTTTGTTGTTTTTTAGCTCTGGTTAGATAACCATTTTTCTTTTGTTTTTTTAGTTTATTTATTCGGGCTACTTTCAAATTTTGTTGTTATCTCCTAAAATTGTGTAGTTTAAACTATTTTTATTTAATAAGAAATTCTCAATCCCTCAGAAGTGCTACCCAAAAAGTATAATATTCTAAGATTCAAATTTCAAGACTGTACTATGTTCTGTCTTCTCTCTTTTTCCAGAGAACTGAGTATGCTCCATATGGAAGCGTTAGCTAAATTCAAACGCTCAGCGCCACATCTCGAGTTTCCTGCCCTGCATAAAGAGTTGTTCTCGGTTGATAGCTGAGTACATTCTTCCTCCTAGTAAGTCACTTTTTCTTAACAATTTCATGTGAAGGGTGCCGTTTATAAAAATGTTGAATGAAATTTGTTGCAACGCACAGGGAAGTAGAACCTTAAAGGAAGGCAAAAAACGTCTAAGGGAACTGATTTTTTATCGTTTACGATTGAAAAATCAAATTTTGAATTTTCAAAAAAAGACACTGTTCAATATTCTGAAGACTAAGCATTAGGTAATTTACTTCATTGTTGTGCTGCCCATAGAGGATGTAAACAACTGCATTCCAGTATGTCAATTTTAGGGCCCAGATTTACCAAATTAAAACTTTTATTAGTTTCTTTTTCTTAATTTTTCCTCTCAATTGTGGATTTTCAGCCGAAAACTTCAGATTTGCAACTTTGGTTACTTTCTACATAAAAATGAATTTTAAAGCTTATCAGCTCCTAAATAATTTATTTTGTGGAAGGAAGGACATAATTTACTTTTAGCCAGCAAAAAATCTAACTATTTTCATACTGTAATATCATTAATTGCAGCTCTTTACTTGCTCAAAACTCCAAATAGCCAAAAATCCATTTTTAATTCAAAATCCTGGCTTTGAGAGAATATTTATGGCTACTTCAAGCCAGGTATGGTCTGCTCTGAGTTAAATTTTTAGGCTTTTTCCTTTCAATAAGCAATCAATTTATTTGTTCTCTACGTTTATTTTTACATCAGTTTTATGTTTGTATTTTCCAGAATTGAAGGTAGTTTTCTCGTCGTTATGGTGCACATGTCTGGAGCTGCTGGTTTCTACAAGAAACTTGTTTGGCAAGCTACGAAACTTTCACAGTGCATTCATGTTTTCAGTACCTATTCCCTTTGTGTAGGTACCTTAATTTTCATGTATAAAATATTTATTACAAGTATAAATATTTATGAAATGAAGTAAGTAAAAAAGTGTAGTTTAACTAATTTTGATTTTCTAGTAGATTATTGTTATTGATTAAATTTTATTTAAGAGGAAAATATTAATAATTAATATATTATAATGATAATTAAATAAAGAAGTTTTAATGAATGTAAGAAAAAAGAAACAATCTAAGAAGAGACAAGCAAGTAAAACAAGAAGAGAGAAAAGAAGGATGATAAAGGCCGGAAATTTAATGGTCCACAAATTAAACAAGGCCAAAAACACCAAGCTCATTATGACATAAAAAAGAATTAATCTTTTTTGTGTATTCTTGCAAAACTTGTGTTTCTATGATATACCAAGGCAAGGTCTGAAATCTCTAAAACCAGTTCTATATCCTTGAAATGTCTGACTTTAAATCCTTGCTAATGCACTATAATGGTTCTTTCCCCCTCCCTTTTCACAAGTTTGGTTGTTTAATATTTTTGACCCTCTTTTTATCTTATTTCTCAAAGCTCTGCCATCCAAAGAAAGGACGCGAGTTAATCATGGTGTTCCAGTTAATTTTCATGCAAGTAGCTATAATATTCAAAAAATATAAGATCATTTGCAAAGCAAGGATTTTCAAACAAATCCTAAGTTAAGAAAACTGAAAAAGTTTTTTTTTGCCGAAGAGAGTGGTTTGTAAGCAGAGGAACTGGAACATATTAACTGACTCTTATAGCTCTTGCTCGATGTGGTAGTATTTTTCTCAACCTCATGGTGTAATTGCTTTGTTTAAATCTCCCAGCAAATTTTTCAGACTTTGGCTCTTCCTCTTTGAAAAGATACGTTTCATTCTTGTTCATACATTCATTACTCAACGACTCTGTTTATCCATGAAAATCAGTGACATTTGCGCAGGAGATGAGGCACAATTATCGTGAATCCCTCTGTAAAAGAGTAATTAGTACCTACTGATATCCTCTAGTTTTCTCTTCATTTTTGTAACTCACCACTGCAAATATCATTAATCGTTTGTGCTGTGAAAATTATTGCGAATCCCATTTTGTCCATCTCATCAAATTTAAGTTATTTTGCAATCTAAGTAAATGTGCACAAATCTGTATTATTTAGGTCAAACGGTTGAAAATTTATAAAAATAGAACTTATAATTGCAATGCATTTTCCCTCAAGTTCACTGCCATTTATAGAATGTATCCACCATAGTCATTAAAATGTCAGTGTTTACTTTCCTTACATTAAAATTGTATCTCGATAGGTCAGTTTCAAGTTATTTTTCGTTTGAGTTTTAAGCGGTGGGCTAAAAGCAGACGTCACCGCTGTCCTGTTAAACTGAGAATGCTATCACCATCCCCTTGGTAATAGATTTTCAAGCTTCATCTCCTTATTCTAGAAACCGTGTTTCTTGATCTCACTTTTTTTCATGTGTAAATATTTGACAACTTTACATTGTATAATTACAAATTTTCTCTCCCATCTCGGTGGAAATCTTCATTTTTAAAGTGAAATCCAGTAAGTCTGCATATTTGTAACTTTTAATAACATCATCTCTACCTGTATCGATCTATCCTTCTGACAGGCTAATTTTCTCTGTTAAGTATTTTAAGTTATGGAAAAAAAAATCACGTTTTCAAATCTGAGTTTCTTTTTGAAAAGAATCATCGAACGTACCGTTCTAGATCTCTCAGCTTGGGAAAGATTAAAGTCTGCATTTAGTTTTTATCGCAAAAAATTGCTTCTGAGTAAGCATAGTTCTTGTGACGGAAAATTTATTTTTCAGATAAAGATTGAACATGTATTTATTTTCTTTCAACTCACTCTCTTCCAGTAAAATAGACAAAAAAAAGGCGTTATTTCAAGTAAATTACTTCTTTCTGAACTGTCAGCAACAACCGTTTAAATTCAAGTTTTCAAGAGTAAGAGAGAATTAAATGAATGACTTTGGTTTCAACCCTAATCCTCCAGTGGAAAATTATGAAAAGTTTTTTCCTCCCTTTCAAATCCTTTGCTTACAATTTTTGCGCGTTTTATTTTCATTTCATCATAATTTTCTCAGGCTCCTCACTGCCCAGCAAACCACAAATCCAACTAATTACAACTTGTTTGAGGAAATGAGTTTCGTCAAACAAGTGAATCGTGGTTTTTTAGTGATGTGAGTGGCAAGACTGCAAATCTGAGCAAATAAATCGGTAACATCAGAATTGCCTCTATTTTTAGGCAAACTCTTGGCGCTTGATGTTTCACAAATTTTTCTGAGAGACTGAGTATTTATTAGTTCCATTTGTGTAATTTTTTTTTAAAACAAAACTGTCTGAATTTTTTTCTTAGTACGTAGAATTGAGTGTATTCTTCAGAAATTTTTTTAAGCTCTCTTAGAAACACTAGTGCCTGTAAGATTAAACTACCTTCACAGTTTTAACAGAAAATTTTAGCTGCTCTTTCTTCTCTTTTACTTACGCGAATTTCCCCAAGCATACGATTGAAAATTATTATAAGGGAACCCAGGATAGTAAGTAGCATAAACTAAGCCAAAGATTTTCAACCTCCAAAAGCTGCTTTAAATCGTTAGCAACCTTCCCTTTTCTCCTTGATGAAATAGAAAATCAAAATTTTTCCTCAATACTATGCAGATTAATCGATGTGACTCAAATGCATACATTTGTATAATAAAAAAAATATGTTAGCTTATATTTGAGAATATAGTTTCATTCTACAAGACCCAAAGGAAATTCTTCAACAAAATTGGAAATTATTTGAGAAACATTATGCTACATATGCATTATGACTGTGTGCATTTCATCAACATTGCTGGCAATACTTGATCACCATCTTCAACGCTTCATAGTATCATTTTAACATGATTGTATTTAGAACTTCCTCAATTTTTCCAACTTTTCTTATTCTGCCTAAATTTAAACTTTGCACCTGATTCATGTGAATATAAAATTTAATGTGTGAATGGACTTACTTAGGGAACGAAGGGTCACATCGCACCAGAAGCGTGGTGTGCTGTGCGATGAATTGTTTGATCTGTCTTTTAAACCTATAGAAAAGGATCGTTTATCAGGGTGCTCCCTGCGAATATCTCATTATTCGATTCTTTGCAATAGCTTCAAAAGGGGTCGACAGCCACCGATTAAGAAAGAAGAAATCCAATGAAAAGTAGACACCTAGGAAATTTTGATCGGATAGTGCAGTGATCAGTCAACCTGCTGGTGAATATCTAATTAAGTTTTGACTGTGACTTAATTTTGGGGTAGCAATGGCCTGAACAATTCAATTTCAGTGATAAAAATATTTTTTTCTCGGGAAGAATTTAAAAATTTTTTCTTGGTTTCCTTTTTGCATTACCTAAATTAAATACTCTAGTTTCAACTAAGATAAGGTCATAAAAAGCTTTAATCACACATGTCATTTATTTTGGCTATTATTAGCAAGAAATTTCAGCTAAGCTCAAGACCCAAAGTCTTTTTGAAATGAAAGCTCAAAAAAGCATTTTATCTGTAAATAAAAGGGGTAACATGTGTTCGGAATCACAAGGAAATGTACTGCTTTACTAAATTTGAGGAAGTCTGAATGCAATTGTTGGTGGTTTTCAATTCTTTAGATATTTCCAGTTTTTAAGTGACCGGTCTCTTTCTCTCATAAGTATACAGAATGTATGTAGCTTTGATAAAAACTGTTTAATTTTAACTATAAAATAGATTAATCGATAGTTTGTTAATTCATATGCAAATCTTCTTTTTCTCTTCTTTTTTTTAATGAAAGAAAACGAAAATTTAAAAAGATAAAAAAAAGAAAAATTTGTATATATATTTTTATTATTTGAAATGATGTTAATGATTTTATATTGTTTGTTTAAAAACCTCTGTTATTAGATCAAATCGTTTGATAATGATTATTTTGTAATCCAATGTGTTGTAATTTTCTTTTTCCTTTTTTTTTCAAATTAAAATTTGAAGCTCTGTTTTTTTCTCTTTGTACTCAGTTAACGGGAAAGAAAGAAAAAAGTTTTTTTTTTGGATTTTGTTGATAAATACAATTTTCTGAACAAACCCATCTCCATTTTGTTTTTGTTCGGTGCAAGAGTGTATCAGAGTCTCATGTAGTGATGGATGAATTCACTTTTTTTTACTCCTCTATATTTCTGGAATCAACAAAACTCTAGAGTCAGTACCTGATTAACCTTTACTGTTATGTATTTTAAATTTTATCTCTTTATCGTTTGAAAAAAAAACGAATCCCTAGCACCTCTCCTGCTAGGTTTTGAAGGATTGGTGGGAAGAGCTTGGACAATTCGGCAACTCTACTCCATAAAAAAATCGTTCTTTTTGTAAAAAGTTACAGCATATATAAAAATATATCTACAGTATATATATTATTGTATACAATTAAAAAAAATAAATGATCAGTCTTCTTCTCCCTATTTTCATAACATGAAGTTGGTATTTAACTGCCCGTTATTCT
Organism: Bemisia tabaci; assembly: GCF_918797505.1. NCBI lineage: Eukaryota > Metazoa > Arthropoda > Insecta > Hemiptera > Aleyrodidae > Bemisia > Bemisia tabaci. The sequence goes on along the minus strand of NC_092802.1, from coordinate 12,520,411 downwards.
TTCTTTTAATTTTACAGTTTAAAAATAAGCAAGTTTACCTTTTGCAACTGGAGTAGAGCATAGTGACAGGTGTCGATAATACATTTTGTAATGAATGAAAGTTTTTTGCTGGTTTCCTTGCAATTTATGTCATTCATGAAATTAAATCAAGTGAGTAACCGATGATTTCGAAAATTCACCACGTCTAGTTTTTCCAACATTGCAGGAGGGCAAAGAATCGTTTAAAACTATACAGCTTGATGTAATTTCAAACCAGCAGCTCTACTATATTTTCTTGGTGATAGTGAGAAACACCAAAGCAAAATCAAATATTTCAATCTGTTCCAGAATGAGGAAAATTCGGCAATAAATGGTGATGGTAAACTCCCAAAATATGCGCGTTTTCTGTCGCGGAATAAAATTTCCTTGAGAAAGTAACAAATCAGCAAAAAACGTTTTAATAATAATCAATACCTTTATTCTATTCTGGTGGACCATTAAAGAAGGATAATTTTTGAGCCTTATCAGTAAAGTTCGATCTTCTTGGGATCATGTTTTTTAAACTGGCAGTGGTAAACTTGGCATAATACTCTCACTTTTTGCATGATAGTAATGTAGAGATTGCTTAAATATGCTCCAAGTTCAAAGAACATAGTCTTTATCAAAAGTGGGATTATAAATGCAAAACAAATCCGAAGCATTCAATTTTCTTTGTCCCCAACACTAATCAGGAGTAGATTGGTACCAATAAGTAAAATTTTTAACAAGATCATAAATGGAAAGGTGGAATATCATCTGTTAAATTACTTACAGCTAAATTATTTTTTTCCAAAACTTCATAAAAGTACAGTGGCCCATCAGACCAAGTCCGTAAAGACGAAAGAATTAGGTATTTTAGCCTTGATAAAACTTATTGCTTAGTACTTAATCATAAGTTTATGCTTCAGGGTAGCAAGCCATTTCCGATCATATTATTTCGTGCACCTAGCTCTTCTCCCCAAAAATTCAAACAGTGAATTGTTTTTTACCGCAACTTAGTCCAATCTGGGAAGAAATGAAATACTTTAAAAATATCTTGACGCAAAACTAAATTTCTGTATCACTATAGCCTATGATGATATATATCCTGATCTCTCGGTATTTTCTTGTTTAGTAATTTGATGATTTAGCTTTGGCTGAAACAATGTTGCTATTGAATCGAGGTCATATCTTCAGAACCCCTTTTATCATTTCCTCCTCAGAATTTCCATTAACTATATTATACATCCTCAAGTAAGTGTTTAAACCTCATAATCACATAGTATATTTCAGTCTTGTCATTGTTTTTCCATAATAGATCGGTACCTCATTATCAGTATTTTTAAAGTATTGAATTTTTTTTTCAATGCATGGGCTTAGCTTGATATCATTTTATGATTTGCTTTTCTCAGCAATCATAAAACACACTACGGTCATCGAAACATGAGGCAAAAATTATCTCATGTTTAATGTGTTCTCTCTAGCTAAATTTTTCACATTTCAGCACATTAAACATAATAACTGTGTCTAATAGTAATTTTATGCGTGTTCAACCATTTGTACTGAATTTGAAACCAAAATTCTGAAACTTGTCAAGAAAAATTGTAGATGGTGAAGTACTTTTAGCTTTTTAATAAATTGGTCTATCTATAGCCATTTCCTAGTTGTTCATTTTTCATACCAACTCATGCCAGCAGTCCCTACAGTCAGAGCTCAACAAGTTTTTTCAAACAGAATGACAAAGTAAAAAACAGCACAAGAACTATAGATCTGAAGCAAATGAAGAGCACGAGATTGCATAGACCATACACCTGACTCTTTTTTTTGGCTATTAAAACGATTCTACAGATTTCAACTTTACTGTTACCTCTCTTATGAGTGGATATTGATAGTGTTTCAAAATGATGAGGCATTTTCATAAGAATCCTTAGACTTTGACCCATTCTTCAGCATGTTAAATACGGGATTACAAAATTTTACAGGCAGATAAGAAAAAAACACCTACTGCCTAATTTACAAGGTATAGTGGAAGTGTGCCGTGCAAATTGGAGGACAATATTCTCATATTATATTCATCAACGATAGTATATACTCACTTGGGCCATGAACCCCTTAAAATTATTCGCACCGTTACTTATGTTCCATCATACTTCAAACTACCTACACAAGATCAAACTGAAATATCTCTGAGAAGCGCTTGACAAAGTACCTACTGCCAACTTAGGTCTAACATCATCAGTTAAATTTTGTTGTTTCCTTTACATGAGCTGTTATTTGTGGCATTGTCAGCAACTTGACTTCGAACTAGCTAAAACTGCCCTTTACGTGCACTATGATGCCTCTCCTTTCAATGCACAAACTTTAATAGCAATGTGTCCATTCCTCAAGCAACTCACATTTGTCAGTATACGCCTACTTTTTTGCTTTGCGGTAAAGTCTCTGAAGTGATTTTCCATTTTTCCCTGAAGGACCGCCGCACCGCGGTCCTTCAGCGCGAAGGATCGCTTTCGGCCCCTCACTACTATTTGTAGTTTCCTCTTGAAGTAAGTAATAACATGGATATTATTGCATTTGTTTAGTTTGGCAATAGTTAAATTCTTCTTTTTTTCATTCAATGAGATAATAATTTACATCAAGAGGAATCTGACATAACATGTGACACAACACTGATTTACAAAGTGACATTTAGTTCAACACTTTTATAATTCGAGCGCATGGTTATCTCGCTCGGTAATCCAGGATTGCGCAAAAAGTCTTAGAAAATATACGAGGATTGCGCGAAAAAGTCACAAAGATTGCGCGAATAGAAAGTTTAACATCTGCAACAAGAATGCGCGAATTTAAAATGAAGTTAAATTAAGGTAAAAGTTTAGCAACACAGGACACAGTTGGAAAATAAACGGTTTTTTATGTTAATGCTAGTTTAGAATTTAGATTAGTCTGTTGACAAGTCATCAATGTCTTACCTTCTGATTTAAATGAAGTGAAAAGATTGAATAAT